>NC_056737.1:1687123575-1687291075 GCF_019279795.1 Protopterus annectens
TTCAGGTTTGAAACAGAAAAATACAAGTTTGCTTTATCATGTCTCTGAACGCTTCAAATTTTCATATAGTATTTAATGAACTAAGTCTCTTGTTGAAATTAGCAGCTTATGTTCCATGTTTTATATTTATAAATAGTGAGTGTTTCAGTAAGTGCAATACATGTGGGTTTAAACATCTGCACTGATATGAAAAAAACTGAAAAGGTGATGTATAGGGTCAAAAAAATAGATTTTGCATTTGGAATTGGTCAATGTATTGTTTTATGTCAGCAGCACTCCGTTAGTCAGGTGTACTTCTTGGAAAACTAATTATGCAGCATCTCACTATGCCCAGCTCCCCCTTAACTTTGTTCCAAGAGTCACAGTTTGAGTAGAACTGCACCACAAACACCATCAGCGAGTGCTTGTTACATTACTCACCATCTTTCAATGTCACTTAATGAATGCCATCAGTAAGGGTATCAGTAGCCTCCTTTAAACTCCTCCCCACCCTTTTAAACTTGATAGAGGCAGGCCTAATTAAGGGCCTCCCTTATAAATGGAACCAACAATACAGGCTATTACTGACTCACAAAGAATCCAGAGGTAATGACCACTGATGATGCAAGAGTTCATTTTTAAGACTTCACACAAACAGTTGTACTATACCTACCACCATTAACTTTTACACAACTTTTTTAACTTTGTAGCAAGACAGGGGCATGCCGAAGTGATGGGATTGGAAGAACTATCACTCTTGTTTTTTTTTCACTCTGTGCAAGTTTGGAAGGGTATGTATATCAAAACCCTGACCTAAATAATGTGGTCAAATAGGTCTTTCCAAAACTAAATAAACCAATAGGTATGTAAATAGATGGCTTAACAAGTGAACTAAAGGTGATGGGTGTGCTGTATAAGAAAAAGTTCTTATTTAATAATGCTTATTACACTTGGCCTGCATAAATTCAATTCTAAAAATTCACCTAAATGCCCATACTGTAATGATCAAACGGCTGACCTTTTACACATGTTCTGGAGCTGTAAATGCATATATAAACTTTGGAACTCTTTAAAAATTCAACTACAAAAGATGGGTTATCAACATTCTACACTTTCTTGGGAATTTATGATTTTACATATCCCTCCGAATAACTTGGATAAATCCCAAATGATCATACTTATAAATATTTTCTTGTTAATGAAACTTTATATAGCTACAAATTGGTTGAATCCATCCCAAACTTCATGGGAAAACTTTAAAAGTTTAGCGATAAAGCATATTTTAGCACACAAATTATTAATCAAGGATCACAGAAAAAATATAAATAATCCAAAAATATGGGAACAAATTTTCAATATTGTGTTGGCTTAATGTTCCGAATCCAGTCTAAACCCTGGACATATATACTTAACTTGAAAGTTAGTATTAATAATTCAGTATATTGATACTAGATCTTTTAATACTCTTTGTCAGAAGTTTCTTTTTTTCCGTATACTGATCTTGTTTAACTGATGGAAGCATTCATGTATACAGTGTACATATACTGTAGTATTGTTGTTAAAAGTTTCATTTGGGAATTGTTTGTTTTTCTTTGTTTTGTGTAATATTGTATGAACAATTGGTAAAATAATAAAAATTTATTATTGAAAAAAAAAAGAAGAAGTTCTAATGATGCTTTCGAAACACAAACCAGATGACAGGAGGACCGCAACCACAAAAAAATTTATTAAATTAACGTCAAAAATGTATCACAACATTTTCGTCAGTTTAGATATCCGACTTCTTCAGATAAAAAATCTTGTTGCACCAACAGTCAATTTAAATTTTATGTATCCAATCATATACCATCAATCAGTTTAATTTAATTAAATCTTAAAGACAAACCCTAATAGTATACCATAAATTCTTACTAAACTAAATAAAATCAATATATTACATAAAATTACCAGTCAATCCATGTAAAAAAATAACCATCCATAAAAAACGTAATGTAAGGTTAAAAAATATTATTATAAAATTATTATTCTATAATTTAGCAGCTTTTAATTTCAATAATGGTAAAATAGATATATAATCATTCATACCGGGTTGTCTGTTGGCTTCCAGCAACACCTGCCAATACGTTTCCCGATATTCTAACCGGGTCTCCCATGGACCCCCTCTATGATTTCTCCTTTGTGTCTCAAGTACGAAAAAGATGAATATAGCTTGTGGGCATGTCAAAGTATGACGGAATAAGGCATTACTGTTATTCTGCTTTTGTATTTCATGCATATGTTCATAAATCCTCCTTTTTAAATGCCTTTCCGTCTTTCCCACATAAAAACCATGACAAATCTGGCACATACTTAAATAGATTAGTCTTTGACTATTACAGTTGGAATAGTCAGATGCATTAATCCATCTGTTTCTCACTGGAATATGTATTTTATCAGTATGTGCTATAAACTTACATTGCCCACAAGCTCCACATTTGTATGTGCCCTTCCATTGATTAAAGGAGGCTTGGGTCACCAACTCATGTTCTAAAATGTTTTTAATGTTTCTCCCTTTATGGAAAACAGTTTTCATATTTTTCCCTTTCAAATTTATAAGATCAGTAATGTTGCTGAAATAAGCCCATTCTTCTTCCACAATTTTTCTAATAGTGCCTGAATTGGCACTATAACCCATGACAAATACCGTATTATAACCCCCATTTAATTCCTGGACATTGCTAAAAGAGATAGCAGTAGTAGACAGGCTGCCTGTCCCTAATACAGGCCAATATTTAATAGCCCTCCCTGCTTTCACTTCATCACATACTTTGTCAATAAGTTCTAAAGGATAGTCTCTCTCCTGAAATAACTTAGTAAGTATCAAACATTCGTGTACAAAATCAGAGTCATCGGATGTCATCCTTGAAGCTCGGACAAATTGTCCCTTGACTATCCCCCTCTTTTGAAAATTAGGATGTGAGCTTGTGTATCTAAGGTAACTGTTAGAAAAAGTAGGTTTTCTAAAGATGGTTGATTGAAAACCCCCCCTTGGACTTTCAAGGTGACATCCAAGTAATTCACCTGGTTCTTGGAAATTTGATGTGTAAATTTCAAAAATGCCATACTGGAACTTATATAACTAATAAATTCTTCAAGAATGTTCATTGGCCCTATCCAAAAAATACAAATGTCATCCAAGAATCTAGAATAGAAAGTCTAATGCTGACTGTATACACTATTGAGAACATGTAAATTTTCCCAAACTGATAACACCATGTCAGCATAAGTGGGGGCACAATTGGCCTCCATAGCCACCCCAGAGATCTGTTGAAAATATTCACCTGAGAAAAACAAAAAATTGTTGTTAAGAACTATTTCCATTAATTCCATGATCAAAAAAATATCATTCTCAGAAGCCCCTGTATTTTTCCTAAGGGCTATCTCTAACCAGGATAAACCTTGGTCATGTGGAATCATGGAAAAAAGATCTACAATATCAATGGTAAGGAAAAACCAAATCCGGGGAATATAAATCTGATGTAATCTTACCAAGAAATTCCCAAGAGTCTTTAAGTAAATGGTTTTCCTTGCCCCAAAGGTTTTTTTAGTTTCATGTCTACAAATTTAGATAAAGGGGATGGTTTAGAACCTTGTGCAGCAACTATAGGTCTAAGGGGGGGATTTTGAGTATCTTTGTGCACCTTAGGTATCCCAAATATAGAGGGAACCCTAGGGGTTGTATTCTCAAGATAAGAATATGTCCCAAAATCAATGATACCCTGATCAAACAAATCCTTAAGTGCCAAATCTATCTTTTTGTAAGAGACATGAATCTCATTCATAGAAACTGGCCTGTATCTAAGTCCGTTGTATAAGATATCATTCATTTTCCCCTCATACACTATTTTGTCCATGAGTACTATCCCCCCACCTTTATCGGGTTCCATGACCCTGATGTTCGGATTGTGACTAAGTTGACTAAGTAGTTCAATTTCAGGTGTTTGTAAATTGGGACTGTATGCATAAAATCTATGAACCTGTCTAATTTTCCTTTCCATCCTTGTTTCCAAGTTTTTTAACTGGGGGTGTATGGGGGGGTTATATACACTAGGCCTGTGTAAAACAGTGTGATTAGGTTCAAAGTTTTGGTTTCCCAACAAGTTTTCTAAATTTAATTTTCGAATAAAAATTTTTAAATCTAAAATAGTTTTAGTAATATCACAACTTTTTTGAGGGATACATTTAAAACCTTTGGTAAATAAATCAAAGAAGGTGTCCGAAACCTGTAAATCACTATAATTATAAATACAGAAACCATCTGAATTAGAAAACACATGTTGATTCCTGAAAGTTTCAGAAATATAAGGGATCTCACAGGTTACCATCTCTGGTTCTTGTTCCTGTTGTACCCCCCCCCCCCGGTATGGATAAGGACCCTGTAAAAAAGAATTGGGCCCTGGGTTGTTGCATTGATTTCGTATAATCTCTCTGAACGCCTAGGTAAATTTTCATTGTCTACAAAATGTTCAGTGCTTGTTTCAGCTCCTGTTCCATCATAGTTCCTAACCTCAGAGGGAATTTCCTGATAAAATGTTGATTTACCTCCCCCCTCCTGATTGAATTTAACCCGTATGGCAGGTGGTGCTGGATACTGTTGCCCTTTCTCATATTCTTGGATATCGCGCTGTAATTTCTTGTGTTTTCTACAAGAAATTTCCTCACATTTTTTGTCAATGTAGAATCTAATGTCATAATATTTTTTCTTTTCTTGTTCAACATTAAACATTAAATCCTTTACAATAAAATCATTGTGTTGTTCAATCTCTTCGTGAAGCCTAATAATGTCTTTTTCATTGTTTTTAACTATTGCCTGGACTATTTCCAGCCCACAGTTGTCAAAGGCTTTGATAAGATCCTGGTGAAATTCACTGCCAGGAATAACATTGTTGGGATACTTGTGTATCCGTAACCCCTTAGGTACTAAGCGCTTCTTGAGACATTCATTAAGATACATATTATCAAGATGCAAACTTTTGTACCTGTATAGGGCTGTCCTAAGTAGTTCAATAGTCTCATTATAAGTACTGTGATTGTCCGAGGAAGTAGATCCCCTGGTGTAGTTGTTAAAGTCCGGTTTAGACTGCAACCAGTTCCGAAATGTAGATGAAATATCGTCGGTAGTTCCTTTCCTCGTAGAACTGTTTTCCAAGCCTGTGTTCGAAGAACGCAAGACATTCGGGGTCCGTTGAAAATCCACAGAGCTATCTGAGTTGCCAGGAACAGCACCTTGGGCTGTACCATTGTTACCAGAAATAGTAGGTACATTTTGGTGTGAACCTGAGTTATGAAAAAATGAGCTTCCTTTGCCGGTTACAAACGATAGAAGTCCTTGACTCAAAGGAGTCAAAAGATCTATAAGCTGGGTTAGCTGACCAGCTAACTTACGAAATTCACCCACTTCGGTTCCCAGTGGATGTTCCGAAGGTGATGTGGATTTGGTCTCTCCCGAATGAGGCTCCATGTAAAAACTAGGAAACAGCACCGGAGACTCTACTCTAATGATGCTTTACTTTAGAGAATGCAAGAGATTGACAGTGCTATAGGACAAAGTACAGTCAAACATCATCAGGGGTGCCTACCAGTTATGTTGAGAAGATGTCGGCATCAGTTTAAGTCGATAATGCTTAGCATTTTCTAGTTACTTGCAGACACATGTCTTGTCATTACAGGTTAATGGCTGTTCATGCTAGATGATTTTCAAAAATAAGTCTTGCTTGTTTTTAAAACAATACATTGTATATGTTTGTGGTGCCATGCAGAAAATGTTATGACCTGCATATTGCAAACAGACAACAATCCCACTCTTCTGCTGCATTTATACAATTGACACCGTGGGTTTTGGCAGTGCTGGAAGTGAATGCTGCAAGCTTAAATATGCTACTACAATAATAAGAGAAACAACTCATTCATTTACTGCTATATTTGAGGTAGATGAGGCTGAGGGACCAGACAACTTATTACTAGAAATCTTAAAATGCATCCACTGTATATAATTTCTGGGAGATTTACAAGACAATTGCAGACTGGTGACTCAAACAATAACGTAATAAAGGCTTATAAGTTATGTTAGACAAAAATATTCTGATGGGTAAAAATTTATTTTCCAGGTAGAATGTTTATTTTCTTTAATTCCATGTTACAGGGAATTTCAATGTTTGCATTGTTTAAAAAAATCCTTTCTTTACTTATTTTGTTTTTGGTTGCTAACATAATCACAGCATACACATTCAAAATTAAATAACATACTTCATGTTTGTCCCGGTCCACTTCAAGAAACACATCACACTGAATGACATTTGAAGACCTTTATTAAATTTTCATAAACATAAATGTTAACCAATATTCATTAATTTCAACCAAACATGATACATGAAATACCATGCATGTAACATTATCTTAGGACAGCGTAAACCTGCTCATCCTGATCAGTAAGCAGCGTCCATACCTCCACTCACTTACTTATGAAGCAGCATACCCACTCACTTCCATTACTATTTATTGCATTATACCATCAACCAAATAAGCAGCTTCACCTGCTTACTTATGTACTTATCAAGCAGCGTAACCACTCACTTTCCTTTCCCAACTTATTGAATTGACCATCCAACACCAGAGGGGGGACAGAAGAGGGCAAGCCTACCCCTCTTCTCTGCCCACTAAACTTCCATCATTTAGCCACCATTAGGGGATAAGGTGAAACATCATTTGGTATACAATAATTATCAGGACATTACCAGCCACTGGCAATTACCTAATGATTACCAGGGCATTACCTGCCACTGGACCAGGAATATTCAACCCCAACCACCAAAACTAAATAACAGCAATTGCATACCACTCTTCCCATAGCAACCCCTTTTACTTGCCCAATGAAATGTAGAAACAACCTGAAAACTTTAAAATGCCATTTAACAACAGCCTTGCCAAAACCAACTACCCATTATAAACAGTAAGGCACCTAAACCTAATGATAGCTTTAGCAATCTGACCCCTCTTAGCTCTATCAGTACCCTTGAATGCCACCAACAATATACCAAACTTGAAAATGCCATATGCCACTTGGTCAAAACAAGATTAGTAGCATGCCAACTCCATCCATGTAGAAATTAAACCGTACCCTTTCTCTCCTTCAAGTACATAAATCAAACCACACATCCATGCAAGGACACCCCATGTAGCTCACCACCTGAACCCACTTACTCAATGCAACCCACTAATCCCCTACTCCTGAAGGCTGCAACCCTACCCAAGCCAATCCAGAAAAAAAAAAACAGCTACCAATAATACAATGTAAATTCACTCCTGATGCTTCCCTCCCCACCCAAAACAAGCCATTATGTTGTAATTATTTGGAATAAAGTATAGGAAACAATTCCATATGTGGCTGCCTTGCTGGAAGACTATGACCTCTTTTCACACCACTCCATCAACTGACATCATCCTCGACCCCCTCTCTCACCTGTCAAAGCCACCTTCCTTCAATCTACCAAGTAATGTCCAGTCAGCCCGTCTCCATTTGCAACCTCTGAGGGATCTGTTAAAGAAAAAATTGTAAATATACCTTTCACACCAAATGACAACTTCTTAATGACAGTATGCACTACTACTTGCATATCGCCTACATCAACTGCTTAAAATGCAGTTACTACCACATACAAAACACCAATGAAACTTAATATGTGTTAACAAAACTGCCCATAAGATTTCCTTCACACCTCATAGATTCATGATGCAACTGATACCCATGCAAAATAAAACAACTGATTGCATTAAAAGGCCTATTCTATAAATAAATATCACTCTTTTCCCAACCAAGTAGTTCCCAACAACATTGTTAACCATAATTAAGGCAAAGAAAAAAAAATACATCCATAGTCGTGCTATTATAGCCTATTATCAAACCTCAGGTGTAACCCCCCCCCCACGGCTCTACCTATATCCCTTTTGAACATGGGCAACAATCCCCCATGTCCCTCTTAAATAAGAGCAACATGCAGTGCACTCTAGATTAAGGAGTCTTACTTACCTGAAGCTTGCTAGTTCATCAGAGTCATTAACCTAGTAACTACCCCCGCTCCTGAAATGGTGCCGCAATTCTCCCACCAGTAAGAACCCAAAACTACCCCTAAGCAAATATTAAACCCTGCTATAACTTACCCTCAACATACCTTATCCTCCCTTGGCCTTATACTACCCAGCTGCACCAACGTTAAAATGCCTTAATGATTAAAAAACAAACACGTGTTTAACATACCATCTACAAGACATTAACCCATCCTCCCCCAGCAGAATACCTTATCTCCAAATACAAGTGCATAATAACCATAACCAAAGCATGCCCCAAAATCATGTTACAAGAATTCTGTCCTTTATAGCCACTCTAACTCCCCTTGAACACCACAAATCCTGCTTCACCCTGCCTGTAAGTTAACTTGAGTCACCTTTCAGCACCCTGCCCCAAATCTAACGTCAAGTTAAGTACTTACCAAAGTAGCCTTAGCAACCATCACCTCTCAAGAGCGCTTATACAATCCACCAACTGATGGTCCTCTATGCTTCACACATGCAAAATAAAAGACAAAATAATAGCTGTGCACATTAACTCCTTCACAATAGACACTGCAAGGTACCACATTGCTCATGAATTTCACCTATTTTACCCTAAAAAAATCCCCGAAAAATGTATCAATAACCATTTCCCAAACCATACTATTCATTTAGACCACTAAAACAGGACAAAGTCACCCCCAAAAGTAGAACAAATGGCCTGTCAGGGATAACTTTCAGCTATTGCTCCTAAAACCTAAACATTTGGACTTCTCAAAGCTCCACATTGAAAGGGGGTTTGTAACACATTCTGTGTTGAGAATTTCTTGAGTGAAATCCATGTTAAATAGAATAAATAATTTAAAAAGATATTTTTTGCAAGAAAGCCAACATATGTTAACCACCCTATAACCTACCTAGCTGAAACTGTTATTAAGCCATTATCACATGTTCCACATTCTGTTCATTTGTTCCACCTTATAACTAATGTTCCTCAATGTCAAGTACCTTGACAAAATTATCTACTGCTTCCAAACAAGATAAGACAAAAAATCAGATCATCAAACTCCTGACCACATTGGAAGACAGATGCACAACATGGGGACAGATCTTAAGTAATGCTCTGATCAAACTTAGAATATTGCTAGCATAACAGGTTTGTGTTAACCTACTTAGGTCTAAAACTCAAATATATTACAACAGGAAGTGATTTCTATCCTCCGATCATGCCAGTGATGCCAGAAATCCACAAGTTCGTGATGAATAGCTGAGGCAAAACGCTAGAAGTTCTGAGACAATTTGGATGACAAAAGCCCTCCACTAGCTTGAGAAGTCAAGCTACACCAAACACCATTGGGCATTTTACAGCCTCAGACATGGTTCTACAGACTGGAAAACCCCCATCACCATCTGAGATGAACCATTTACTGTTCACAGACAACAATGTGACTGATGATTTCCTTTCCAGCATCACCCCAACCCAAAACGACCATGCAGAAACCAAACCAGACCAAACCAAAACCCCACAAGAAGATGCTACAAATGGCCAACTACAAAGCACTGAACTCCAAGCCTATTAATATGCGAGGCCACTATCAGCACAATGTCTCATAGAAGCCACAACTCCTTGACAGACCCCTCAGTTTGAATACATAACTAAAACTGTACCACCAACTCATACCCTACTCATTATAAGCAATCAATCACACAACCACCGTGTCTCACAGAGATAAAAATAATAATAATAATTCACTCACTATGTCCTAGTCTTACCCAAAACCTACCTGTTCTCCACAATACCTATAGGTTATCTCAGATATAAACTTGCCTTAGCAAGTTCATGCCAAAATGTGACTCCTACTCCAGTTACACTCGCCTAACCTTGTTTAAGCCCCTCCATACCCCCACCTCACTTCCTCCCTAACTTCAACCATTCCTCTTTAACCCTATCCTACCCCTATCCTCTCAATTCCTTCTACTCTATCTACCCCCCCCCCCCCCATTGATGATATCCCTGGACAAATTGGTATGCTCCAAACCTCATTTATTATTACATTAAGATTAAAAAAATAGTGCAACCAGTTTTAAAATATGAAAAAAATGTCAATTAATAATGATTAACACTATATACATTATGTGGTTGCAAAAATAATAAAAAACAAAACTTACATATTCTTTAAAAAGTTTATAATCACTAAATGTAAAAGTTCTAACTTGGTTGTTTAGATATTTAGAAAAATATGAAATTTATGAGAATATAAATAGTTCTTGAACAACAATTGATAATTATTTAGAAGTACTACACAGAGGTTAAATACCAATGAAGTTGTACAACCCATAGTGTAAACTTAAAGATGGAATCTTTCAATAGCTTGAATGGAGCATGCTTTTGGAGTTATTAATGCAAACATAAGCAGACTATATTAGATGACTAGAGGTGTTAGTAGTTTGTACGTGTAGAAACAAGGCATCTCTTGGCTGTAATGAGTCACACAAAAATGTATTACAACAAGATTTTTCGGCATGAAAGGTGTGTGTTTTTGGGTAGACTTGACACCATGTATACATTTTTATGGTACTTTTCACATTGTACCTTAAAGGCACTTACAGTAATTCAAACCCTATACGAATAGTATTCACACACATTCCACCTCTGCCACTGCTAGATATCAATGATAGCCCTTACATATTACCTTAAGTCCTTAAAAAAGTTACATTTAAGGGTGCGGGATTAAAACTCTGCACCTTTGAAACAACAAGCAGGAGGATTAACTTTCTATGTCAACAAAGGAGTTTGCCTAAAAAGATATTTTTACATAAGAAGTAAGAGCCTTTAATATCAAGCAATATTCACTGATTGCAATGGTCCATAAGTTAGGAAGTACAGGGCACATATAACAGGCAACAGCAAGTGCTGTCTGTAAAATTATAGACATTTAAGAGAGATGGGGGTGTATCCATGCTAGAGGAGGCTTTGAGAAAAAGCCAGGAGGAACATGACACCAGGGAAGGAAAAAAATAAGATGATACATCTGGGATGTTCTTTCAATTCAAGGACAGTGTTTCAAATTGTTTGTGTGTGTGTGTGTGTGTGTGTGTGTGTGTGTGTGTGTGTGTGTGTGTGTGTGTGTGTGTGTGTGTGTGTTTGTGTGTGTGTGATTTGTCTGAATTTGTGCATGTATGTGGGAGAATGAATGATGGGGGTTGTCTGTACATGTACATGTGCATGGGCCACCAGTTTTGAATGCCACAGGAAAGTGTTGATTTGCAGTCACAACAGCTTAGGGCAATTTAGAGACATCCAAGTTAGCTGATAATGAGGTTTTTCACATTGTAGGTAAAATGAGCCTAATTCAAATTTTCCCACTTCACACAAACAGTCCTTTTTGGCCACAGCTCTCACCACTAGCAGTGTGATTGCTCTGAATCCATAGGTATAAGTAGCTGCAGAAATTCTGTAAGCTGAGTTTTTTCCTTTGTTTCCTATTTCAAGTAATTTTCAATGCTACTGCAAGAGTAAGTCAAATAAGTGTTATTTAGTTAGCTTTATATACATTAGCACAGGGGTGTTGTGCAAAACTATTTCTTTTAAAGTGAAAACTTTATCTGACTACAATGGTTTGAAAGAATAGTTCAGGTTTTCCCAGAATAATCTGACATAAGAATATTCAAATACTATATGTTTCCAATTCACCTTAACTTTAAGGATACATGTCCAACAATTTGTTATTAAGTCTTTGACAACCTCCCTTAGACTATCTAAATTAAAGGAAGTTCTGTTTATGCATTTCTGATTAAAAATTTGCCAAAATTAGACTTATGAAGTATATCCCTGCAGACTTCAAAATATCTTTTTTTATCATCATATAATATATTATATTGAGAGTTTTGAAGTTTTTGTGTTATTTGATAATCAAAAAGAATATTATACATGACAAATTATATATATATATATATATATATATATATATATATATATACGTGTGTGTGTATGTGTGTGTGTGTGTATGTGTGTTATATAAACACACACACACAAATGGCCTACTTTAGATGATCTAAATACCACTTACCCAACTTTCTAAATGCCGAGACAAAAGTGCTGAAAGTCTATTTAAACAAACACTTGAGTCACTGATGAAAAACTCCATCAAGGAACTTAGCCACCATGGTGAACTTTGCCCATTTACCCACTGTAGTGTGATCTTGGAGTTGATAAATTTACTTAAGGGGGTGTGGGGGGTGCAGCCCACCACATAGGGGATTGTGGGGGCAAAGCCCCACATGGGTTTAATGAAGTTCAATTTTTGTGTTTAAGGTGCGGCCAAGGGGTTACTTACCTTGAGTTTTTCACTGATAGTGCAAGTGTTCATTTAAGTGGACTTTCAATGCTTTCATCTTGGCATTTAAAAAGTTGGGTAAGTAGTATTTTGATCATCTAAAGTAGACACATATATATTGATATTGATAAATATTTACCTTTAAGAATGATCTGGCATAAATAAGAAACAGAGGCAAATCATGAATGCAGGTTTCTCTACTAATAACAGAGCCCTGTTGTGTGTGTATTTTAGTTTGTTGGATTTAAATCCAGACATCATGGGTTCATAGGTTCATAGGTCAGTCCTTGGCTATCGGCCCTAGGGCCTATGCAAGCCTAGCCATAACAATTCCCTGGCTATTTCTTCCTGCAATATTTACTTTGTGGTTTATTGTCAAAATCAAATCCCAATTTTTGAGTATCTATATATTTGAAAAAGTTTAAGTAGAAAACAGTTATACCATCCTACAAAATTACTGTTTCTAAAACTTAGAATTTTAAGTTCATCATTTCCTTCTAGAAACCTTTAGTTATACAAAAAGTATAACTAATGCCAAGTCAATTCTTCATTTCTGGATGTTTGTGAATAAAGATTCTAAAAGTTGTTTTTTAAATGTGTACATATTGAAAAAGGGTAGGCTTATAAATATTGCATTGAAAGTAATTATATAATATTAGCCATAATTTGTTTTATATGTCTACTAAATATGCGTTGGCGAACAAAAATAGTTAAATGCAGGCCTTTTCAGCTAGAGGAATATCCATTCTCTAGCCAGTGTACAATTAATTTGAATGATACAGCTATAGAACAAGTTATAACATTTGCTAACCTAATGCCTCCTTTGTCCCATTAATTAATATGACTCATGTACACTATTCTAGACCTATTTGTTTGCCAATAAAATTTCAAATATTTCTGTGTATTATCCTTAAATGTGATCTAGTTGGGAATGAGCAGTTATGAAGTATTAACATTTTGTAAGCTGTAATATTTTCTCAAAGCTGAAATGTATTTCACTTGCTAATCAGTTCACTAACTTCTCTTCAATAGCTTTATAGTAATTATTATCCATAGTATCTTGCCATTTATATTTCATTCTTATGTCCTGATGCCCTAATCCCTGAGATTCCCAATTAATACCAAATTCAATAGAATATGTAGCATGTCATTGTTTATATAATAAAAGATCTCTAGATTTTTATTAAAAGCTATAGTTGACATGTTTTCATTTTCTATATTAAGAAATTCAATTCCTTCAAAGAGAGTCTTATGTCAGCAATTGTCAACAAGATATCATCTGCAAATAAGCAACCTGGAATGACCTCGGTAGTTTACCAAAAAAATCACAGGCTTAAATGGCAATATCTACCTGGATAGGTTGTAATTTCTTTCCCTTAAATCAGTGTCCTTTAGAGTCCATAGGAATCTGTCCCTCAGCTTTCAGGCCATTAGGGATCATTTAATCTAAGATATCTTATATCTCCACAAATCAAACAGTTCCACTAACATTTAAGTCAGGAATCTAAATTTGCTTCATAAAGTAAACACAACATGGTGGAGAGTAAATTTGTCATTCAAGGCTTACTCCTTCTCTGAAGCAAACTTCCTCTACAAATTGTATTTATTTATTTGACATTAAAAAACACAACACATTTTCTTCTGGGTCTATATCACATAGTCAAAGTTTAATAACATTGAACACAAAATGTTCGAACCATCCTATTAAAAGTTAAAAAACTTCAAATATGGATAGAAAACAAAAAAAAAAAAGAAATGAAAACAAAATAAACTGTTGTAAGCAGGGGGAGCAAGCCCCCCCTGCACCCCCCGCTACTTAAATATACTAACTCCAAGTTTGCACCACATTGAACATAACAGAAACCTCCCCTTATGGAGATTTACATTGAAATGTGCTAACTTATGCAAATTCGAACTTATGGTCTCGACCATATGAGGTTCAAAGTTGCAGAAGTTCGACTATCTGATAGGAACCCTTTTCTTTCTTCCAGAAACAGTTAGACAACTGAATGGGTATTCACAAACACATCCCTGGTATGATTGGCTTATTGGTCCTTGAAAAATGATGAAAGGTTTAATTGTGGGTAGTAGCTAAGCATAAATGACCACTTGGCCTAGGTGCTTTGCATATTATATGATTCTATGTTCATGTGATTATACACGTAGTTCTGCAAATTCAATTTTAATTCTGTTGCATGTTAGATTTCTAGCCTTTTGAATGTGATTTATTCTAGAACTTATTTTAGACACAAATTGCACATTCCTGTGGATGACATTGAGTATGATGAATGCTTTAGCTTTTTTATGGATTTCTATGGCTATGCACGTCTTGTGTGACAATATTTCTTATTAAGAAAGCCAACTAAACCCAAATTGTTTTAAATGTTATTTTTTTACAGATTATAATTTTTCATGGATATTCAAAAGTTAATTGGTACTCTTTTTACATTTGTTTCAAGTCAACATTTTCCCATGATGATATGTATTCAAAGAATCCTAAATCATATTTTGAAGTTTCTTTGTTATATATTTTAATAAAGTCAACTTTTATATTCTTATAATTTTCTGATTATATGCTAGAATTCTCTTTATCATTCAGAGTGTTAGTAGATTGTGCAAAATGATTATGCTATTATTCCTACATGACATACCAAAATGCATACGAGTAATAATACAAAGATTTGCTATCCTTCATTTGATCGATGTATTTAAGTTTTAATAGGCTGGTTCAGTTCCTCAAAGCTTTGCCTTTTGCCTGTACTCTTGATTCTTTCTTTGTACTAGTTTCTATTTCATAATAGCTGAAGTAGTGAACCAGTTATAATTATTACTCTTTCAGCCTAATCAGAACAATATTCACCAAAATATGTTAAGTGATAGCTTGTAAGTATATGTGAAGTAGTATACAGTGGTACAAAGGTTAAATAGAAATTCCTTATTCATATTGGATATATATCAGCTTATTACTTATGCAAAATTTTTCAAAATGGCAATTAAAGAAAGCAACAACCAAATAAATTGTTTCCAAACTGATGATCTGTTGTGATCAGCAATCATATATTCCTCCATTTCATACTATTTGTAGATAGCTGAAAAGTGACACATTAAACCATTTTCTAATGCTAGTTCTATTTATCCAAGATTTGCTAGAAGAAAAAGAAAATGAAAGTGTGCACTACAATAACATTATACATGTAAAATATGTAAAGTTATATTCAAATAACTTAATTGTCACAATTAGGGATTCTGTGATTGATGATCAATTGATACATTCACAAAAAATATTGGAACAACAGCACCTTTCTGTATAACATGTAAATACTGAAAGTTCTCATAGGCATTTCAGCGAAATTGCTATGCTTAAAAAAGAGCTAAATGACTTTCAAATCATTGCTGATTTCAGTCAAAAAGATTAAGTGATGCAAGTTAAAGATTATTTCACTTCATTTTTTTTCCATTCCCCTTCTTAATTGTAATTAATAAATACTATATAAATGCATATGCAGATACAATTCCAAATGTCCATTATTTATAGACATTAATATAATCTGCATCCCTTTATTGGAAATAGTATACATTTTCCCCATCTCTCTTTTGTCTCACTTTACTATCTCATTTCTTCTTTTCATTCCTTTTCCCTCTATTCAGTGGTTATATAAAATAGTAAATGTTTGCAGCCCCACATTAGAAAATGTACATTATAAGTTATGAAGGCTTCAGCCAATTGCTTGCTAATAAACTGAATCTTTTTTTTAACTTCCTTATTTCACTGACTAATGTTAAGGTCAATAATTGCCAGAAAGCAACAACACAAATTAGGTAAATTACCTGTAGTTTAAAGTGTTTCTCTTTTAGGAAGTAAGGCATGACTGTCAGCTATTTATCCAGAATATTATCAGAAAGATTGCAGGTAAACACAATAAGCCTCTTTCTCATTTCTTTTCAACCACCACATTATTTTCTTTAGGACTACTTCTCATTGCATTAAACAAAGTAAAAAAAAATCAACAGACATGAAATTAGAGTGGCAAAATTTAATGCTATTAATATTTACATTTCAGTGGGGTACCTTGTAATTAAAGCATGTCTGCTATGTATGCATTCACCCATCAGAAAATGTTTAGACTGGTACAACAAACCCGCATTTTATTTTCAATGTGCAATTTTATTTTCCTTATGTGTGAACTATCAGTCACAGTCCAAAAGCCAAACAAACAAGCAACAGAAGTATCTGTGCTTTGAGAGATTCCATTGCAAATTGTCAGTAACTGTGCAACAGACATTGCAAATATCACTGTTAGCATTCTGGGAGGGAACGCAACAGCTCTTTCTGGATGGATCAGCTTGCACCAAAGAAGTCAGAGAAACAGTGAACATTGTCAAATGGTATTTGTCCATTTTTTTACCATTGTTTTTATATTTTTTAAAAAGTAGAAATCACATTTAGTGAAATAAAATATTTAACAAACTTTAAATTAATAAAACAACAGCAAATTAAGTTTAACAATGGAAAGACTCACACCTGTAGAGTCTTGTGCTTGGCTACATGTAGACCAAAGGAAGCAGTTTCATTACCAAAAATGATGTCATCAGACCCTGATTTTTTTTCATTAAGTTTTTATTGATCCAGTTATTTTTTTTTATTTTAAACTGTAAGTTAGCTTAGTATTTATAAACAAACACAAGTTTGAGTCTTAGGTAGTTAAATATCTATATTACAATAGATATACTACAGTCTTTTAATAGAAAGAAAAAAAGCTTAAGTTTTAAAATTATTAGAGTTGAATCTTTTTTTTTTCTTTCTCTTAGATATTTCTTATGAGAAGTTTTTTTTTGTTTGTTTTTTTGGGGGGGTTGGGTAAATCAGTAAAGCTAATATTAAAATAGGTATGCTTTTACTTCATAATGTTCTTGTCTACAATCAGCATGAAAGCAAAACTAAGTCTGATAGCACATATGTTAATGTTATTTAAGTACTGTATTATGGATCCATGAAAACAAATTCCAAACTTTATCAGAAAAATAAACAAATAATTTTCTTCATTAAACAATCACCAGTAACAAAAAAAAAATGTTGACCTGGGTATAATGCCAATAGGATAAACATTTATTAAAGATAAGTGCTTTCATTCCTTGTACAACAGAACTTGATTAGATACTTAAAAAAAGGATATCATGATGTTTAAATACTAGTATCTATCCAATCACATTTCACCAATAACTAATCAATTGTCCTGTAATGACCTTTTTTATAATTGTTTATAAAACACATTTTATATTTAAAATAGAAAAATATAAATTGGTTGCCAGATCGTAATTAATATTCAATTGGGGAAATAATATAAAGTAATACACTGTGCTAAAAATGCACCTATAAATAAATAATACATTACAAGCAGGCGACTGCCAGAAAACAGTTATATTTAGGGTTGACATATCAATAAATATAAACTCAGTACATTGTGAGGGTGATATTAATGTGATTTTGGGGTGTCTTATAATGGTAAGAAAATTGGGAAATAGGTTATATTTCCACTTTATAGATCTCTGCTAATACCTTACTTAAAAAGTAGCCAATATGCTTTCTGGCACTGCACTTGAAGGGAATGAAATTAAGCTGAAACAGGCTGTACAGACATGGGTAAAGTGATTAGGATGACCTAAGGGAGAGAAGCTCTGAATCTGAACTTATATACTTACAGGGGAAAATGGAATGGGGATTCAGGATTCGGCTGAAGGAACACTGAAGATTAAACAGAAAGGCATGCATTTTAAATTAAGTAGAGGTGAGAAAAAAGAAGCAAACAGAGTTGTAGAAAGGAGATCTCCACTAATCTCCATTTCATTTTTGACACTAAAACATCTGTGGTGAAATAAGATGCACGTTAATGTAGTTATTAAGGATATTAACACACGCACACATCTGTGTGTGTGTGTGTGTGTGTGTGTGTGTGTGTGTGTGTGTGTGTGTGTGTGTGTGCGCACATATATATATATATATATATATATATATATATATATATATATATATATATATACATATAGGATAATCATAATGACATCTCTACCTCAAATTTTCAGTCAATGTTTTTTTCATGGGTGCAAAGCCAAGCATCCCCTGGCAAGGTTAAAAGCCTAGTGCCCATTTGTTCATTTCAAGGTGGCTCAATCAGCCTATTTGTTCCCCTAGAATGAGAGTCATTTTGTAGGAAGGAGGACATTTTATTGGTCGTCTAATGCTACCTACTATCTGCTGTGGAATGCCCCGCCTGCATACCTGTAGGAATCATGTTTCTACATGCGCCCTTGGCTATGCAGGAATGCACAGTGGCTGCACTTGATCATAGGCTTATGCTCCATTAGTGCAAAACCAAGTGATCCTATTAGGTGTAAGCCATGTAATGAGCAAGAAAACCCTCCAGATACTGCTCACTCCCAACCTTTGCAACCAGCTCTGTCAGGCACCCAAGATGCATATCAATCTTGGG
This sequence comes from Protopterus annectens, assembly GCF_019279795.1. Lineage (NCBI taxonomy): Eukaryota > Metazoa > Chordata > Ceratodontiformes > Protopteridae > Protopterus > Protopterus annectens. Next base: position 1,687,142,465 of record NC_056737.1, read on the forward strand.
TTGACTGTGGCATAGTAAAGGCTCTATCCATTTATGCTAACAGAGCTGACAGCACTGATATTTTAGAACCAAATGAAATATTACATTTGACATGTATAAAATAGGTGGGCATGTGTTGTCTCTGGTCTTACTGAATTTATCTCTTGAGTAGACTGAATCTTGTTTTCCTGATGTCTAATCTTTTATGTAAATGTGCACTCGGAGATTGCAGCAGGAAATATATAGATGGGCAAACAAAAGAAATTTTAGTGATCACCTTTTATAGATATTGTATATTCAAATGCTCCCTGAACTTAATGTTGTGGTAGAAATTCATCTGATTCAGATAGTGGTGATCTCTTGCTTCAGTCAGGTTGCTGGCATCTTTCTTTATACTTACCTAACTTTCATATTTGATACCAGATGTTCTTCACTTGTTATCTAAGATTGCATAGATTACATTCAAGTAACTTGTTTGTACTTTATATATCTGCCTTTATTCTATCTGTTGTAGCAAGATCAAACAGGGTTCTGAGCAGACCCTGAGTGACACCCACTTCAACTCAAACTTAAGAAAAAAAGATTTTACCAAGTTATAATCAACAGCTTGTGCAAATTGTTTTCTACAGTTATTAACATGTACTCACCATAAACTCATTTAAAGAGTCATTGGATGCCATCCCTGGCTGCTTATATAAATGTTGGTTTTGCACATGAGCTCTGTTAGCATTTCACTTGCATTGAGGATCCCACAACTTAATAGCTTGCACACAAGGAAGCCATCTCCTTTGCCCAGATCTAGCTACAGTACAATACAGACTGAACATTGGCATCTGAACTTGGGCTTAGAGAAAACCTGCACATGCTCTATGAAGAATTTACCTGGTCTGTAAATGTTCTGCTTAGGAATAACATTGCTGTACAAGTCAGACAGAAAATTGAAATGGAAATTTTTAGTAGCAATCATTATCTTAAATGGGAAACACAGTGCAGATAGCACTAAAGAAAGCAAGCAGAGGGCTATATTTTGTTTATGGAAGTGTTCATTTTTGTTCCAGGGTTACTGACTGGCTTCATAACTGTACAATTTAATAATGCTAGTTCTCAGCTGGGATACCGGATGTCATAGTGAGACAGAGAGAAATGTATAATACATAACCACATGATCATTGCTGTTAAGAAGGAGAGAAAGAACAGAAATTAAGAAGGAGGGAAAGAACAGAAAATAAACAGGATACCTACAGAGAAAAAATGTGTGTGTTTGTGTGAGGGTCTGGGTCGATGGGGGGGGGGGAAAGAAAGAAAGAAAGAAAGAAAGAAAGAAAGAAAGAAAGAAAGAAAGAAAGAAAGAAAGAAAGAAAGAAAGAAATGAAGGAAGAAAAAGAAAACTGAAAGAAGGCCAAAGATTTAAAAATGGTGGGAGTGGAGCCCAGGTTGCCTCATATAACTTAAATCAAGGTGTTACTCTTTAAGACAAATGGCTGAAACAAAATGGAGGAAAAACATAATCAGAGTATTCCTATGTATCCACAAAAGAATAATACTGGGGGAGGTTCAACATTGATATAAAATCATAATTTATTAAGCATGTTTGTTCTTCAGAAAAAAAATTATCAGAATCAGATGAAGCTTTTATTGCCTAAGTTTTTTCATCTGTTAGATTTTCCCATGGTTTTACAAAGTAATATTTTATCAGTGCATTCTTATACCGTACTTTTCTTTCCTTTTCCATATCATCAATTTTTATTTTCCACAAAAATATTTTTTCCTTGGTAACATTTTTTTTTCATTTATACACTCTTTTTTCTCTTTTTCTTATTTACCATACACCAAAATTTATCATACTTACAAGTGTACAATTTTACTTCTAATCTTTCATCTTTATTTTCTATCTAAATTAACACTTTATACAAATTTAATGAATCAGCATGTATTACTTTGTTAATTAATCTTAAATCTCCTTATTCTGTATTTACATATAAAACTCCTCTTTTTTTACTGGGTTTAATCTAGAACCCCATATAAATGGAAAAATATCTGCAATAATTCCTTTTCAAATAATCTTGGCAAAATAAATATACTTGTTAAGTATGCTATTCTCCCATCAATATAGCATTTATCAAATAATCCTTTTTTTCTGAATGATAATTTATATGTTCTCCAGAAAAGACAGGTTTGTTTTATTTCTTATATTGTTTTTCCCATTCAGTTCTACTAACATCTTTATCCCCAAATTGTATACATAATATGGAAATTTCATTTATTGTAAAATGTATACTCCTATCTTTACTGCATCACCTAAAGCTTTATTTTTCTCTTTATTTAAAGAGATCTGTATCACTTTTAGACATTTATTTGTTTAAATCATTACTTTTTTATCCAATTTTTTTGCAATTATCACAATGTCATCTGCACATGTTAAGAGAAACGTTCATAACTAATGCAAAGAATATGCAACTCATTGGACATCCCTGTCTTACACCACTCTTCATATTCACCTCTTGGCTTAACCAGCCATTTAAAATTATTTTTACATTATTATTACTACATGCTAACATACATAATCTTCCTGACTTTCTTGCTTATATTATTTCATTATTCCCAGTAAGATTGTATGTGCAATTGTATCAAATGCCTTATTAAGTTCTCCTGGCATGTTTTTTTGCTACTTCTTTTATATTCATAATATCACCCACAATTTCTCTATCATTAATCATTCTAGACAACTCTTTCCCTTTATACTATATATTCTATCTTTTATAATATTTTTCCATTTTAGTTTCAAACCTCTTTTTTGTTATTTTCATAAAGATCTTAGAATCATTATTTTTCAGTACTATCGGTCCCCAGTTTTTTAATTGCATTTTGTCTTTCTTTTTCCATATGAATTTATGAATTCCACTACATAATTCTTTACACATAAATCCTTCATTTAACTGAACATTCAAAATCTTTAAATTCTTTTTGGCCAGTCACTTACATTTTTATATATTTCGTACCATATTCCACGCAATCATGCAGTTGACTCTATATTTACTTGTCCTAATACTTTATCTAGGTCATATGAAGAAATCATCTTTTCCAACTCTTTATTCTCTGTTTCTGTTAACTTTTTTGTACTTTCTATTTTTTTCTTTAAACATTTGTTGTTCTTATTGTACTACACTACTCATAACCTTTTCCTGAGTTCTTTCTATTTCTCTTTTTACATTCTTTATTTCTCTCATTACACATCCATCTTCTTTTATGAATCTGCATAAATAATTTGATACTTTTCTTTTACCTTGTAAAAAAATATATTTCTTATATAACAATTCTTGGATTCTTTCACAACTTCTTTCATATATTTATTTTTATTCGTTAAAGTACTTTCCATCTTTATCTTCTAAATCTTCCAATGTGTCATATGTTCTTTTATATTTTTCTTTCTCTACTTTTCTTGCACCATATTGTGACTGTAAGAATTATTATATTTTATATTTTTCCTAAAATATCATCCACCATTCAGAAAAAAATGTATAATATAGCATTTTATCCATCTCTCCTTCTCTCTCCATCTGCCTCCACATTTCTACAGGGTGCCTCCATGCCTGGAATGGAAGCAGGAAGTGTTAATGTAAAATGGGTCCACTCACAACAATAACGAGTAGGGGAAGTTCCCTGAGCTCCTTGAAAAATTTTCCCTAGTAGTATAAATAGCATCTTGGGTATCTCCTGAAAAGAGGCTACTAGCCTAATGGGAAGAACCAAGTAAATAAAGAATAAATAAAATAAAACAACAGTCTGTCAATATTATATGTGATGTGTATAGTGCTACATTGCTTGCAGTAAGGAGTAGACATTTTGTCAATTTCTGCTGAATGAATAAAGACAACAGGCATAATGCTCACATATGTACCATGAGTAAGAATTGTTTGAAAACCTATGTGAGATTGATTTTCGGAATTTGTTTAGAGATGCCTCTGGTACTATCACATATAATCTAACTAAAGATAAAAATGAGAGGCTCAAGCATTTAAAAGCTAATTAAGAGGTAAGGATTATTAAACCAGATAAAGGTGGTGGCATTGTTATAATGGACACCAAATCCTATAAGTACAAAATGAAAAATGTTCTAAATAGTAAATCATATAAGAAAGTCTCTTTAAATGAAGTTAATGGAGCTTTGATGAAAGTAAGAAATTAACTAAATGACTTATTTATAGAGGGCAACATCTCAATAGTTGAATCTAATTACATTACTGTGTCCCACCCTAGAATGCCCACCATCTTTGGCTTACCCAAAATTCATAAAAATTGGTATGACCCACCTATAAGACCCATTGTGGATGCTTGAGGATCCATTAAGCAACTTATAGCTAAATTTTTAGAAATTAAGCTAAAAGCTTTACTTTCAGAAGAGTTATTATTATGCAAAGATTCATGGGATTTCCTCACAAGAATTAATACACCTGATTAGGTTGATGGGGGTGTATTTATAACAATAGAAGTGAAAGACCTCTATACTGTCATACCTCATAAAACAGGAGTCAAATGGTTTTGTGAATACCTATTTGAGAAGGGAAAACTATAAATATATATGAGCAACTATTAGATATAGTACTACAAATGACTTTATTTTCTTTGACAATGAGTATTTCTTACAAATGGATGGGGTCACTATGGGTTCAGCCTGTGGTGGCTTATATACCAATATTGTTATGCTACAGTTGAAAAATAAGTTCTTGTTTAACTCACCTTACTTCTTGCACTGTAAATGTTATATGAGATTTTTGGATGATATGTTTATCTTTTGGGATGTACCAGTTCAAAATATGTATGCATTTATAGAGTATGTTAATGGATCAACCATGTTTTTTGAAATTTGCCCATAGTATTGGATTTGATTATATTTCTTACTTAGATGTGAAGCTAATGAAAGATAGGTACTCTAACGTTTTTAAATCACAAATTTTATGAAAGGTCACATACTCAAATAGCTTCTTGCATTTAGAAAGCTCCCATCTTCATAAACAGAAAAAAGCTGTGGTTAAAAGGCAATTTGTAAGAGCTGCATGTATGATGACCCTTTTTGATAGCTTCCTGAATAAATGTGATGTATTAAAGAAAAGGTTTCTAAAAAGAGGATACCCCTATAACTTAATAAGTTATGTTATGATAGAAGTAATTAATAAACATGAAAGGGGCTATTTTTCACTTCTGTTTAACTGATATCAAGAAGAAAGAATGGGCCATACTGTTGGTATTAATACCCCCAACTAAGAGGTGGATTCTGTTTTAAGTGTGCCCATATTAGATACATCAAGAAATAATAATAATTTCAATAGTGCTTTTATTACAACCTTTAATAATTCCAACAAAAGAATCGCTGATATATTATTTAAAAATTGGGTTGTAATTTCGAATAATAAAGACATAAAACAATACATCGGGGAGAAACCAAATATTGTTTATAGAAAAGAAAAATGTCTTAAGAATATTTTAGAAACAACTTTAAAAGGCCCCTACAATGGGAGTATTAAAAAATGTGGCTCTTGTAACTATTGCCCATATATTTGGGAGGGTACTTTTAATGTCAACAATGTGATTGTTAGGTTAAATAAAAAATGTTCTTGTAACACTGAAAAAGTTGTATATTGTTCCTTCTGCATGAAGTGTCCCTGTTTCCATATTGGGAAAACCAAGAGGAAACTGAGAAATCGTGTATATGAACACCTAAGAGACATAAGAAATAAGAAGGACACAAATGCATTGTCTAAACATTGTATGGAATTTAATGACTACTTCTTTAAATTTGTTGTTTTAGAAGTTATTGATCCAGATGTAAGAGGCAGTCCATGGGCATTATATCTAAAAAAACAAGAAGCAATGTGGCAACTTAAAACTAACGCCACACAGTGGCCTGGTTTAAATTATTCATTCTCCCTGTCATACTTCTTAAAACTAAAAGCTATGGAAGGATAAAACTATGGTGAAATGTGTGTTATGCTAAATATTACAAATGTTTAAATGTCTGTATTTTTATATATTTTTATATGGTTTCTCCGTGGTTAATAGGTATCAGAAAGGTTTAAAATACTTCTATACATATTTATATTTTAATTAGTGTGGATAGTCATTTAAAATATTTAATACATGTTCAGTACTTGCATATATATCTTTGTATTATAGGAACTGGTTGGTTAATTTGTATAGTTAGGGTGCGTGTTTATCAGTGTTCATGTATTTAAAACAAAGTTTGAGCAGTTAAAAGATGTTCTGAAGAAGTGTCTGATTTGACAGTGACGAAAGTGCTTAACAAATTGTTTTTAGATTGTGGTTTCTTTGGTGTTTTAAATGAGACTATTTTTTTGGAATAAAATGTCTTTTTCATGTATTGTGGCTTTCCTGCTCTGCCTTTCTCAAAAATCAAAAATGTGAGAAGAACAATAGAATTTTGTGTGTAAGCACGTGTGTGTGTGTGTGTGTGTGTGTGTGTGTGTGTGTGTGTGTGTGTGTGTGTGTGTGTGTGTATGCGTGTGCAGTTTCAACATAATCACTATTATGCATTGAAACAGGCAGTTACAAATTTCTTAAGCCCCATTCTACCATTAAATAGATGTTTAACAAAGATGGATAAGTACCTTTTACTGTTGTGATGCTGCAGGAGCATAAACAGCTGCCACCACAGAACTGTGTCAGGAAGTAGAAGACTCCTTGCACTGTCACAAATTCTTTGACAGTAAGAGAGGTTTAGGTCCTACACACACACACACAGACACACACACACACACACACACACACACACACACACACACACACACACACACACATATATATATATATATATATATATATATATATATATATATATATATATATATATATATATATATGTCTATGGATTCACTTGCAAAGCTCGATCGAAATACTGAAATGTCAAATTTCAGTATCTTGAGATGAAAATACCGAAAGTGAAAATCATGAACCATGGAAATTTTTCCAGGGCAAGTAAACAATTTCCCAAAATGACAAACTACATACCATACCATACCATCGTAAACCCACCTAGGTGGGAGGCTATGCCCCCCCACACCCATGATGTGTGGGGGCTGCACCCCCTACACCCCACTAACTATATATACCAACTCCAGGATCACACTAGAGTGGGAAAAAGGGCATATCTCCCCACAATGGGCAAGTGTTTCTTGCCCTGGGATAATTTCCATGGTTTGTGATTTTCACTTTTGATATTTTCATCTCAAGATACTGAAATTCGACTTTTCAGTATTTCCAGCTTTGAAAATGAAACCATATATATATATATATATATATATATATATATATATATATATATATATATATATATATATATACATATTACTCTCCCTGTCTCTTTCTGTTTTCTCTCACTATCTAGTAGTACATAAGCAAGATAAAACTCAATGTACTGCAAAGAATTGTGTTCTGTTTTTTCTAACCATAAGCAAGTCATTTTATTTACTCAAAATAAATGTCAGACATTGAAAATAGGTATAAAGGTCCTTGAAAATAATAAAATCCAGCCAAAAATCTGGGTATAGCTTAAAATGCGAATACCATATAGTACATATCTCTTCCTGTTCCCTGCTTCCAGAAGGAATGGGGGATACTAATCAGAAACAAGTTTAAAAACAGAGAGTGGAAATACATAAGCCCATTATCAAAGAAATAGTGTACAGTTTTGCAGATTTTAATGAATTATATTGCAACATGCCACTTCACAAGTGTTTTTATTTTCATTTCTTAAAAGGGGAGAAGTAATGTGTGTGTCTACTTTCTTCAAATTATTGGTGCCACTAGTATGTTGGTTAGGTAGTGTATTTTTACATGTGTTAGACAGCTTCAGAAAACATGTTTAATGAGAGAGATTCAAAAAATTATGTGAATTAGTAAATCAAACCTGAAAACAGAGACATACCTCTAAAAACAGGTTCATCATATGCCGGGATAAATCAGGCCTGAAAATAATAACATTCCTTCTAATTTGGAACAGGTCAGTGATTTATTTCTTGTGCTTAATTCTGCTAAGGTCTCAAGTTGACTTTTAAAAATATTTCTCTTAAAAATGTGTATACCAGAGCAAACACACTGATATAGTAAAACAAATAACTATTTACACAACTCCTTCTATATACATCGATAAGATTATTTAAACAGTCAAAGAATATAAACTGATAATAGAATACAGATTAAGGTTTCTCTGTTAATAAGTTCATAATTACCCAGTAATTATATTTAGGTGTTATTTTGCTTTCTCCTTAATATTAGTTTTTGACACATGACATTGATAGCACTTATACATTCTGTAAATGAAGTAGCAATTTCATTTTTCCAGTTCTTCATAGTCATTTTCCAAACAGTATCTGCCACTAAATAGTCTGTTAAGAACTTTAAGTCTCTCTTAATAGTTGATTACAAAAGATCAAATCTGTATTTGTAACTTAAAAGCAAACTTTTAGACTATCTATACATTATAGTGTAAATGCTATAGAGACTTATGTGAATCATCATTTTTTTATCTCAGGTTATGCAGATATAACATTTCTGAATGTTTTAATATTTTGTATGTGAGTTGAATCTACTAGATTATTAGCGTTTTAACATAAATATGTCTTTAATAGCAACTTCATATTATTTAATATTTTTAGATGTTGTATAATAGTAACATATTTTCTTTTATTTACTTGAATAATCAGATTTTAACTATAAAGCTATTATTTAAAAAAAAACAAAGCTGTAATGTGTATTTCTAGGTCAAAACTTATATTCCACATTTTTCCTTTCTTGGTTGCAATATATCCACAATCTATTCCAGGTTAGTTGGTGATCAATAGGAACTTCAAACAAATGTCATCATCATCATCATCAACCCCTTTTTTTCTCATCTTCTGCATGGGGTCAGGGTGTTATGTTATTTGTCACCATCTGTTTTGAGTCACTGATACTCACCTACCTTCTTCAACACTCATGCCTGGCTATCATAGGTCTTCTCTCACACAATCCATCCACCTGTTTGCTAGATGCCCTTGTTTCCTCTTGCCTTCTTCCTGTCTGTCCCGGATTGTGTACTGTTTTTTCTGCACATGTGCTCAAGCCACCACAATCTGTTCTGTTTGACCTTGCCTGCAATTGCAGCTACTTTGGCTTCTGTATTGATGTCTTAATTTCTTTTTCTGTCCCACAGTATGCATCCTATCACCTATCACAGGCATGTTATCACCATCACCTCTACCTTCCTCAATTGCTCTGCCTTTACTGCCCAGCTTTCTGTACCATGCAGTTGTACTGATCACACCACTGTTTTGTACACCTTGCATTTCAGTTTCTTTGGCATTCTTCTGTCATACACTACCCCTGACACTTTGTGGCAGTTGGCTGATGCCCCTTTGATTCTAGCTTTCACCTCTTCATTCAGACTTCTCTTCTCTTCTCCTGAATTTCCCCCACCCAGATGCCTGAAGTTATTAAACTGTTCCACTACTTTTCCTTCTATCTCAATTCATACCATCTTCCAATTTCCCCATTTGCTGCCATTTATAACTGTCTTAGCTGTGCTCAGTTTCAACCCATATGCCATCAGTTTTCCATTCCTTCTGCATGCTGCAACTTTGTTGACCTGTCCCCTACAACCTGTTTGCTAACGTAATGGAATGTAACAGCAAACAAATGTCATTAAATGTTTTACTGTGTTCTTTAGTAGGAGCTAAGGACATTGTCTGCATAATATATGTTATTTTGAGTAAAGAATCCATTTCACTTCAGTCAACCTTCTTCTTCTTCCTCCGGCTTTTCCCAGTTAGGGGTCACCACAGCAGATCACCTGTCCGCTCATGATTGGCAGTGGAGTTTTACAGTGTTGAGTTGCCAGCCTGGCACCCAACCTTCCACAGAAGGCACACACATGCACACCTAGGGCCAATTTAGAGTGTCCAATCCACCTACAGCATGTCTTTGAGATGTGGGAGGAAACCAGAGCACCTGGAGGAAACCCACACGACCACAGAAGGACATGCAGACTCTGCATAGAAGGTATGCCAGCCAAGGATTGAACCAGAGAACCTCTTGCTGTGAGGCAGCAATGCTAACTGCTGCACCACCATGGCTGCCCCTCACTCCAGTCAACCTATCTTTCCTAAAAAACGAATAAGTTATTCCATTCTGTTGCTTTAATATCAAACCTCCACACCCTCTCTTCAAACTTCCTTTATAAACTCACCACCATCTTGAGCCCACTCTTCCTCAGGGCCAACATTGAATCCAGTCTAGGTCCATCCCACCACACAACACCTAGACCTTTCCCCCACACCTCTCTCTAAGTGTACTAATTAACTCATAAGGTTTCTCTGTAAACTTCATCATATAACCCCCCCCCCACCTCCACTCCCTCACATGCACTAATTAACTCACAAAGGCTCTCTCTAAACTTGATCACATATATACTTTTCTAACAACTCTATCCCTTCCCTAACATCACAGCTGTCACTGAAACATGGCTCAAACATACCAAACCAAATTTTCAGTACCTAATCCTTTTTGTACAAATTTGTCCAAGATGCATGACCTGGAATAAAGAAAAGGGGAACATTCTCATTCTTTATAAAAACATACTTTAATCCAGTTATCATTGCCCAAGAAATACCCCCCTCAAACACTGAACCCAGCAGGATCCTTCTAAAATCTCACTCTGGGAAGAACAATTATGTTCTAATAGCCATTATTTACCTTCCTACTCAGCCACTGTTAACATATTTAAATCCCTTATTTTTAATATCACCAAACATATAAAACATCATTATTCTATGTAATTTTAACTTAAACTACCTAAGTGTACTGAGATATGACATTGTCAGATTTCTAGCCAATATCACCTTTAACAGTTAGTCAATGGCACCAACCGTCCAAATCTCCTAACCAACAACTCCTTCTTTCCTAGATCTGTTAATAGCTAACAATCTTATACCATTATATTTAAAAGAATTGTTCTTCCATTTTCATTCAGTGACCACTTCACAATAACACTTCCAATTATCCAGCAATCAGCAAAACTCTGCTCAAACTAATTATTAGCAGACCAAGATTCAGCAATATTGAAAGTCTTGAAAACTATCTTGCATCTATCATCTGGTCCCCATCACAGAATTACAGAGCCCCAGCTCAGATACCACAACTCTTACACATCATCATCATCATCATAATCATCATCAACTCCTTTTATCCCCATTTTCTACATGGGGTCATGGTGTTGTGGTATCTGTCACCATCTTTTGTGATTCAATGCCACACTCCTGCCTTCTTCAGCATTCATGCCTGACTATAACAGATCTTCTGTCACACAATCCATCAACCTCTTTGCTGGATACCCCATTTCCTCTTACCATCATCCTATCTTCCCCAAATCTTCTTCACTAGATTGTCTTCTGCTTTTTCTGCACATCTGCCTGAACCACCATAATCTCTTCTCTCTGTCTGATCTTTTCTGCAAGTGAAGCAACTTTGCCTTCTGCTCTTGTTTCCATATTTCTTATTCTGTCCTACAGAGGGCATTCTACCACCCTTCTCGGCATTTCATCTCCATCACCTCTAACTTTCTCATATGCTCTGCCTTTATTGCCCAGGTTTCTGTAACATATAGTAGTAATTGTCACACCAATGTTTTGGACACCTTACATTTAAGATTCTTTGGCATTCCTTTGTCATATTCTACACCTGTCACTCCATGCCAGTCAGGTGCAACCCCTCTGATTATAAATGTGACCTTTTTATTCAGACTTCCCTTCTCCTCAACCACACCTCCCAGATGGTTGAAGCTATTAACTTGTTCCACTATCTTCCCTTCTACGTCAATCCTCAGCTTTTTCAAATTTCCACTATTTGCTGTCATCACCACTTTCTTAACTATACTTAGTTTCATCCCACGTGCCTTCAGTTTTGCATTTCATTATCTTATCCTTTGGTGAAGTTCTTGCTCAGAGTCTGCCTGCAATGCCACATTGTCTGCATACAACAACTTTGTTGAACGATTCCCTCCAACCTGTTTGCTAATGTAGTCCTCCACCAGTATGAACAGCAGTGGACTCAGAGCTGAACTGTGGTGCACACCCTCTCCCACTGAGAACCCCTCTGTGAGACTGAACACTGTTTGTACTTGAGTCATTGGATCCTTGTACAAAGTCTGCCCTAATTATACCAATGTTTCTGGGACTTCAGACCACTGCAGTGCTGTCCAATTCAGCTTTCTTGGAACCTTGGCATATGCTTTCTCCTAGTCTAGGAATGCCCAGTTCTACTCTTTCCTCATCTCTAACTTCTTCTCAACTATCTGTCTCACTGCAAACATCAGGTCATTTGTGTTGCATCCTGATCTGAATCTGAACTGCTCATCTCCCATCTTACTTTCTACTCCTCTGCAGATCCATTTATCAGGCACCCTCTCCAGAACTTCATGTAATGTGACAGGAGTTTCATACTTCTCTACTGGCAACAGTTGTGGATGTCCCCTTTGTTCTTGTACTCTGGTGCTAGTATGCTTATTCCCCAGTCATCTGGGATACACCTTTCTCTCCCCACTGCTATGAGTAACCCCAGGAGTCATTTCTCTCTTATTTCATCCAGTATCTTTATCTTATCTGCTGTGACTTCATCTGAGCCTGCTGCTATCCCTGACTTCATTTTCCTTACTGCTATTTGTATATCTAGTATGGTGTGTTACTTTTCTTCTCTCATTGCAGGCTGTGTCTGGGGCAGTACAGCTTCTGTGGGGTTTTCTTCATTCAGAAGCTGCTGGAAGTACTCCTTCCATCTGCCTTTAATGTCCTGTGGGCTGGTGAGCAGGTTGTTGCTGGCATGCCTTATGAATGGTGTCTGACTATCTTCTTTTTCCTTCAGTTTTTGCCTTTCAACTTGATGTAGTTTCTTTGTGCCACATACTGAGTCACATTCCAGAAGTTCATACAGTGCCTCTGATGCCCTATTCTTTGCTTTTGCAACTCCTTTCTTAGCATTTTTGTTAGCTAGCCAGTATTCCTTCCTAGTCTTGTCCACCTTTTCTATCTCCCAATTTTCCTGCACTCCTTTCTTTTGATGACTTCCTTGACTTCTGCATTCCACCTCTATCTTTCTTTATGTACCTTATTTCCATACCTGATTTGGCTATATATCTGTTCTGTAGCCCTTACATATGCTGTTTTGAGGTGTTGCCTTTCTTCAACTCTACCCATTTCCTTCTCCACTTCTTGGGGTGCCAGAGCCCTTATTAATTCCTTGAACTGTTGTATTTTCTCTCCTGTCAATTTCCAGTTCTTCAGCCTGGTCTCTGTTTACATTAAAGCCTTCTCTGACCACTGCTTGCAGCTGATTGTGGCAACCAGTGGTTTATGCTGCAGGCTGACTGTTTCACTGGGGATGACTTTGCAATCATTGATTCTACCCAATAGCCTTTTCCTTACTAGGAAGAAGCCTACCTGAATTGTATATTGGCCAATCTTGCATGTGATCTTGTGGCTGTTTGTCTTCCTGAACCATGTATTGGCTACTATCAAGCCAATTGCCAGAAAGAAGTTTAGAATGGCCTCTCCTTCTTTATTCCTGTTGCCTCATCCATATGGAGTCAAGCAGTCCTCATATTCTGTTCTGTCTGCCGCAATATGTGCATTCAAGTCCTCCATTATTAACACCAATTCATGTTGCCCTACTGTATCTAGTAGGTCCTGCAACTGTTGTATGAATGAACCCACTATCACTACCCTGCTGTGGGACATAGGCTGAGATTATGAATACTGCCCTATCATTACACTGGAGTCTGATTGCCACTAGTATGTCACTAATTTTGATGACAGCCCTCACTGCCATCTGAAGCCCCTCTCTCACCACAATTTTTATACCATTTCTAGCCTGTCCTCCTCCTGAGTAGTAGACTCTGGAACCCAAGCCAAGTGTCTTTGCTGCAATACACTTCCATATTGTCTCATGGGTACATAGGATGTCCATCCTCCTCTGTACCATCATGTCATCCACCTCCAAACTGCCACCTGCCAGTGAACCTACATTGAGTGTAACAATTCTTAGTTCATTTCTGGAAGGATGATTGGTTTTACATCCACCTTTGGCTCAACAGAGCTATTCATGGTAATCCAGGCTAGACAACTAGATATGAGCCAGCTAAATGACCAAGGACTAATGGGCTTTATGGTGGGCGCACACTGGCCAATAGGGGCACATGCACTACTCCCACCATCAGCATGGGTCCCTGGTATAGGTGGGATTAGGCTGGGCCCATTTGGCAAGATTAATTCACATCAATAAATTATCTAGACCCATATTCTACACTGTTCAGTTGCTATCCCTGCCACTGTTCCCAGTCTGTGAGCCGTGTTCTCTTATCTGCTATCTCTGGTACCACGCACTACAGTATATTCCACATAGACTCTTACACATACCCTCATTCAACTTCAGTTCAAATTCTTCCCTCCCACACAGCATCTTTCCTCTGAACTAAAAGCTCAAGTATAGAGGCAATGCATGGTCTTCAATGGAAACAATACCCCTCACCAGAAAATCATACTGCTTTACTTCTCTGGATAATCTAGCTAAGCAAACTATATGCAGGTCTAAAAGACAACTATTTCAAACATAAACAACTGGTTGTGTTAAGCAAACCCAAACACTTTTACAGGAAGTAAATCTTCAGCAGGTCCTACCTCCTCATCACCATCCAGACTTTACAAGGATGATTCTCAACCTCTGACTTTTTCAAGGATATCAACCACAGAACTTACTGAAACCCAAATAATTCTAAACAAGATGCTCTTGCTCTTCTGTTCCCTATTTCCCTTTCCCTCTCCCCCTTCTTTACATATTAACCCAGTTGATGTTTCCTAAGCTCCACAACTACACATTAAGACAGGGAACTTACCCGTTGAATAAGTACCAAAAAGTTTGTTTTCCTTTCCTCTCTTCTTAGGTGTATATTTTTGCTTCTCTTTCATAAAAGTAACTATTTTCTAGACCTAGGAAAATAACCTATTCCTCAACTCACCCTATTTTTTCTCTGATACCGTTCCTATCTTTCCTTCACCTCCTTTCTTACTTTATCCGTCTTTCATATTAGTTACTTTATAAAATATTGTTCTTTGCCCATCCCAAAAAAAAAAAAAAAAAAAATGTCCTTTTTTATTTTGTTTTTTCCTGCTTAGTGTTTTACTGTTATAACTTTTATGTAGACCGATTTTTTAACTATGTATTAACACTTGGAGCTTCTCTCCCCGGGCCTCTACTGAAAATGGAAATGTATCCAGTTAGACTAGCCCAGTCAACAAATGTAAAATAAATAAAATAAAATAAAATAAAGATAGATTATCATTTCATTGTCTACTACAGACCAACTTCAATATCATGATGATTACAAAAATATCTAAATGTGCTAATCAAAATTGATCATAACTCACCGTATTTTATGGTGGTGGATATGAATTCTGGTAACTGGAGGATATGCACTTCTAATGATAACATGCCCAACAGTTCACTGACCTAATAAATGCAAACTCCCTGAAACAAACAATCAGCTTACCACCAGAAGTTCTATCTGTGTCTAGGGCTCATTCAGCTTTGTTCTCAGGCATACTGATGCCTGGCCCTTTATGTGACTCTAGTCACAGAGTGGGTTACCCGAATGTATGGCTGAATGTATCCTAGGTTATACCAGTCATTTATCCAGGAGGTATCTGAAAACTGCCACTAGCCAAAAGGACTTATCAATTAAGCAGTCCCATGAATGTTTTCATTCACACAAAAAAAAAAATCAGCCTCTGATAAGGATAATGCTAAGGTTTATTACCAGGTCTTGCCTCCATATACATCTGGGTTATCTGTGATACTACTTTTGGATGGGCAGGTGAGACTTGTAAGTCCACAAAAATGGCTAGATTGCAGTACACAAGAGCACACATTATTTTTCTGGTGTGTGGATATAAAACATACCATATATCATTTGATAAATGCATTTTGCCTTTATGTTGTCATCTATAGTAAAAACAGTTTACCTACATAAGTGTGTAGTGCCATTGTGGACCATATTTTCATTTGCTGTCTGTGGACAATCACTAGGGAACTGCATTGTCATTACATTCAGGCTTTAGGACATGCATTGAACTTCAACACTGCACACAGTGTTTATAAATCATAACTAGAAACTTTATAAAGCTGCGGTGGTGCAGCGCTTAGTGTTGTCGCCTTACAGCAAGAGATTCTCCCGTTCGATTCTTGGCTGGAGCCCCTTCTGTGACAAGTTTGCATGTCCTCACCGTGGTCGTGTGACATTAAAGACATGCAGGTAGGTGTGAGCATGAATGGACGTGCCTTTGTTGAAGGTTGGGTGTCGGGCTGGCAACTCGGTACTGTAAAATCCACTGCCAATCATGAGTGGACTGGAGTTCGGCTGTGGGCGACCCCTAATAGAGAAAAGCCAAAATACTTTTTAACTAGAAACTTTATACTGAATTAACAGGAACAACAATCTCTGTATCCTTTGTATCTGCTTTTGGTCTCAGTCAGCAGTACTCACAAATAATTTCTCTACATAGCTTCTTCATCCAAAACAAGGCCACACTATCCAGACGATGAATGTTTTCCAGTTTTGCAAATAATTTATTAACTATTATCTACATTGTGAGGTCAGGACCTTTCATTCATATTCATGTCTTGAAAGAGAGCTATATGCCCCATGTTGCTTTGGTGTTTGAGGTATACACCTAATGATGTTTGGATTTAGTTTTACTTGATGACTTCTATCAGTTTACATTTGTTTTGTAACTATCTTAGTTGTATACATAGTCTAAAGAATAATCATTATCCTATTTTCTTTTTTAGATTTCTATCATATGCACATTATCTACCACCTTGCTTTAAATGGTTAAAAATTGAAGCCAGTTTCAGAATCAACATCATTTCTGAATAATCACATTTAGCAGGTTACTTCAAATATGTTAGTTTACCCAAAATGTACCAGACTTTAATCTGGATGGATTAACAACAGATGAACATTAAAAACATAAAAAAGTGATCACAAATTCTCATGTTTCTCATAATTTTTCTTATGTAAGAACAACAAGGACAATTAATACACGACATGAGTATATATTGACTTGCCACAAAAAGAAAAAAAAGGAAATTAATACATTAACTTGAACTCTAATGAATTAGACCTCACAGTTTTAGCATGTTATAGCAGTAGAGCTACACATTTTATTTAAAGCCATGTAATTATGATGCTTGGGCCTGACCTCTTAGCTGTAGTGTGACTCATGCCATTAAAGAACAATGGGATGGCAACATCATAAACTTCATGAGCCCAATGGGACTGTAAATACACATCAGTTATTAATCTTTTCCAAGAAAACAATGTCAGCAACTTCAGTTTATTCTTTTTTTTTTCTAGAGAACTGTAAAGTGTGACTATGAATATGTGAAAGCTATTTCCAGATGTGATTTGCAAAGGAAAAAATCAGGAAAACAAACATACATGATGCCACTAGAAATCAGTAAGAAAGTAGAGACTAACGAATGTGCAGAATGTAACATATTGTGAAATGTATAAATAAAAAAGCTAAACTCTAATGAAAAAAAGTAAAAATAGATAAAGTGTGATTTTGAAGTACTCAATAAAATGATAAGTGTTATAGTATGTAATAGAAAAATATACAGTTATACAACAAAAGTTCTGAAGGATAGTATAGTTACCATTTAAGGGGAATAGTAAATATGAAGTGAAAGTATTTAGATGACGTGGGACGTAAGGTGATCAAGGCTGGCAGCCCATATTCTATGCAATTCACCTATTGCTTTTGCAAGGTAAATAAATTTGCTGTATTGCTCCACAGAGCCTTTTACCATGAGCAGCGGAGGGGTTGCAGCATCTAATGAACCTATTCAGCAAGCCATATTCTTTGTTCTTGTGCATTTGAAGTATACCTGTCCAGCAGGTCATATAACAAATAGCAAGTAAGTACCCTGTGTGTGTTCAAAAACTGAAAATCTGGTTAGCCCAGCTCTTTTAAAAGTGTTATTGACATTTTAGTACATGGGGAAGATATATTTCTAATGCAGCTATATACAAAATGAGATTGAATGGTTGCTTTAAAGAAATATTTAGTAAAAACACATGAAGTCATGCTTAGCATGGAATGGCATGGCACGGCATGTTTATCCTTTAGGGCACAAAGGTAGTTCCATGGTTTTATTTTCAGTACATTTGCATATCCATCTGTAGTACATTCAAATAATGCATCAATTACCATGTGGCATAATGTCTGCAGTGAAAATGAATGTTTATATCAGCAAAATGAAGCTTGCCTAACTTAAACTGAAAAGGCCAATATACAGCCACATCCACAATGCAGTGGATTTTACTATGCACACCTCACAATAATCTACTTTAAGGTTACACTAGCTCAAAGTAGTTTCTATTGTCCCAGTATTGTGAATTCTTTCAAAAAAGGAAGCCACCAGGTAACATAGAAATTTTCCATGTTATTTTCCACTTATATAAACAGAAAAATATTCTATGTCAATGTGAACAACTGCTAATGAGTTTTTTTCATTTATGATGCTCATGTTCAGTTATGTATTTATGCTTAATTATACCATTTAGTTACCAGAAAGGCATAATTTAATTTTGTAAATGTTCTTTGTTTTTTTTATTCATATAGTGTTTATTTTCAAATAATATTATAAAAACTTTCATAGAATATTATATATAACATTTTAAACAACTATATACACTATTTACAGTCAGCCTGACATCAGTAATAGTATCCAATGTTCCCATTTACTGTACAGATGTAATAATATATAGTTATCAGAGTATATTTGTTGTTAGTTGCAAAGTGTCCATCAATGATAAAACTTTTTCCCACGGGTTGTTTACCAATGGCCTAGGATAAATCCTTAGTTCTTTAATTCTGATGTCTATCAAAACTGAACTCCTCAGTAGAGCAAAAAAGTCTTCCATAGTTGGTGATGTATTTGAATTCCATCTTCTAGTTATGCATTTCCTAGAAATTGCAAGTATTGCCCATAATAAATGCAGATTTGTTTTATTCAAATGAGTAACTTTGTTTGCATTCAGAGAATCAAAGCTTTACATAGAATAAAGGATTCACTGAATAACACCTGCAAAAAAGTTATTGATTCCATTCCAGTATGATTTAATTTTAATACAATCATAAAAAATATTATTCCAGTCAGCTCTAGATACCTGCTCATATCTCCAACATATTCCATTTCTAGAAGAACTGAGTTTAGTAATTTTTTCTGGGGTTAAAAATGCTCTAAATATTTCCAATTTAAGATTTTCCAATGCTGTGTACTAGATGTATGTTTTACTGATAGATAGTAAAATGCATGATTTGATGTCTTAAGTTAGATGTAATGAATGACCTTTAGCTGTATACTGCCAATATGATATTTTAGGTATTGTTTTGTAAGTTATTAATTCTTTATATAGATTTGAAATACTATTTTTCATGTTATGGTCATTATATATAGTTTCATATAAGTCATTTATAAATTTTGGTGTATCATTAAAGGAAGAATTATTACTTACTCTGCATAAATCCTGGGAATGCATTAAGATGCTTTGTAAAGTTAACCAGTCCCAAGAAGGGATTTCATAAGTTGCCTTTATCATTTGCATGTCTAGAATTTTTAGTTCTTTCATGCATTGCTGCCAACAATTTTTTTTGTTCCCAATAAGTAATTATTTCTTTATATATTTTGTAATGATAATTTGTGTTATGATAAATGGGGTTAAAAGATTGAACCAAAGTTTTAAATCCATATTTGTATTAATGAATTTCCTAAATGAGTTGAAGCAGTAATTAATTAAATATTATTTGGTAGGCTTTGTTATGTTGCATTGCTTATTGATACTTAGTAAGTACCAAGGTTTATTGACTTTATCCAATACTGATTTTTTTCTAAAGTAGATTCATTTGTTAATATAGCAGTATGTAATTATTTCCAGTTGGAAGAATAATTAGGATCTATCCATTCCATAACAGTTTTAAATATGAATGCCTTTATATATGATTCAATATCTGGAAAATGTAGTCCTCCTAGTTCCCATGGTCTAACATGATGAATTGAGGCTACTCTATTTTTTAGGACATTTTAATAAGCTTGTGTTTATCTCTTTAAGAACATGTCTCTCAGGAAACAACTGGAATGCTAATGCTACATACAAAATATTGAATAGTAAAACCATTTTTATTAACTGTAATCTATCTTCAAATGTCAATAATATTTTATTCCATTTTTCCACAGAAGTTTGATTGTGTTAATGATGATGTTAAAATTTGTTAATATTAACTCATTCAAATCCTTGCATAAGACAATTCCTAAATAATTTAGAGTAGATGCTTGTTTTTCTATGATATGATTCCCTTTAACTTGTATTTCTTTCTTATTGTTTAGAAATAAAAATATAGATTTTGATCTAGTGAAGTGAAGACCTGAAGTCATATAATATTTCTCGTTAGTATATCTAATTCCTCTAAAGTTTCTTTGGAATTAAATAATGTTAGTAATATATTGCTGGCAAATAGCATTATTTTAGAATTATATTGGCCATAAACATCGACCCCTCTTATTTTTTAATTAATAAACATTGAAACTGCAAGAATTTCAGTAGCCAATGCAAATAGAATAGGTGACAGGGGACAGCCTTGTTTAGTGCGTTTTGTTATAGAAATAGATTCTGAAGTGAAGGGACCTAATTTGACATAAGCTAAATTATTTTTATATATACTCTTTAAGAGTTTAACAAAAGAAGGATGAAATTCAAATAACACTAGAATTTTAAACAGATATTCCCAACTTAAGGAATCAAAGGCTTTCTCTATGTGTAATCCGATCATCAGTGTTTCTTGATTTTCCCTATTTAAATAATCAATAAGAGTGAGTATCCTTTTGATATTGTTTAGGTGTGTCTGTTTGATCATTACCTATTATTTTAGATACTGGTATTTTCATTCTATTTGCTAAAATTGACATAAGTATTTTATAATCATTATTTAATAATGATATAGGCTTATATGAGGTACAAAGATCCAAAACTTTATTTTCTTTTAGGATTGGGGTAATTAATGAGTATTTCCAAGAAGGAGGTATTATTGCTTGTGAATGGATTTCTAATAATGTTTTATGAAGAAGAGAGATTATAGTTGAGGGAAAGAGTTTATATATCTCTGTAATTATGCCATCTATTCCTGGAGCTTTGTTAGTTTTACTTTCTTTTATCTTATCAGTAATTTCTTTATAAGAAATGGGTCTTTGTAAGTCTAATTTTAGTTCTTCAGGATTTTTTTATATTGGTAGAAACTGTATCCACAATTAATTGAACAATATGCAATTTTCTGTTTTTAAAATGTTCCATATAATGATGTCTGAATGCATCAAGACTATCTGCTATAGCCAACACTTTCTTTCCATCTTTTCATGATAAATTTTGTTAATATTATTAGCTCTGGAATGTATTTTAACTCTTCAAGATGAATTATGTAAATATCTTGGGGAAGTAGCCAAATAATTTACTTTTAGTTTTTCTAGTGCTAAATGAGTTTTGTGTGGTAAAATTTCATTATATTTCTTATTTAATTCCTCTATTTTCCTTTTAATTTCTGGAGGGTTTTGATGTTTTTCAGATTTCACAGACAAAAGTCTAGATTCTAAGTCTTATAATTCAGAATCCCATTATCTAACTTTGGTTTCTACTAACTAAGGGTTTTAGCAAATATATAGGCTTTTAATAAATCCCATATCATGACTATGCTGATTTCTGTTGTATAATTAATATCTAGGGAAAAATGAAGTTCTGACAACAACCAAGGTTTAAATTATTTAATTTTTGTAATATATGATGGAATTCTAGAAGAAAAAGTTAATGGTTTAAAGTCACTTTGAAATTTCAAAATTAGAGAATTATGATCTTAAAAAGTACATGGAATTATTGAGAAATCAATTATTTTTGAATGTAGAATTTGAACAACAAATGTTTTTATCTATTCTTGTTTATGTACCAAATCTGTAATCTTAATGGGAAAACAATAAAAATTTATCTTGTTTCAGTTTAAATGTGTCTATTAAATGAAATACTTCAGTCCATTTTTTTTAAAGATTTTGCTATAGAGGATGTACAAAAAGACCTCTTCTTAGTAGTTTTAGAAGTGTCTAAGATACAGTTGAAATCTCTTCTTATTATTAAATTTCCCTTATAATTATTGGTAATAAAGTCTAAGTTCTTTTTGACAGTTCTTACTCCAATACTACAGAAGCAATATATATTTACTAATGTCCATATTCTGTTGTTAAATTTAACTATAATAAAAGCTATAAGATCCTCTTTATCTTCATATTTATGAATAACCTCAGGGATAATAATGTTCTTTTTCCATAGAATTGTTACTCCTCATCTTTGACTTATAAGAAGATTGAGCTAAAATCATATATTCATTAGGATTCCATGTATATCTAGCATTTGTTTTGAGATGTGTTTCTTGAAGGAAAACTACTTGTGCTTTGTTTCATTTTAGATATTTCAGTAAATTTGATTTTTTCTTGCATTATTTAAGCCATTAGTATTTAAAGATAACAACATTAAATCCATATCAAATTGCTATTAGAAAATTACTCTCTTTTATGTTTGTTGCTATTAAAGAATTTCCTCTGATAACAGTAAAAATATGTTGATATGTTAAATAGTAAAGTAATACTTATTTCTCTTATAAATACGGATAAGATATAAATTAACTCAGGCTTAGAAGAAAAAAAATAATAAAATTAAAATAGCAACTATAAATTGAACAATGTCCCATTCTAAACATGGGATGCAAAACATTCCTAATCTAACAGATAAACATAGGTCTGTTAGATTATTCCTCATAAATTTAGCAATCAGAAACAACTGAGCTTCATAAGATAAACTATTATATGGAGAGTAATTTATAAGAAAGTAATATAACATTCTAAAGAATATAGCATACCAGGAAATACTATCTTGCAGAATATAATCAATAATATTATTAAGTTAAGAAATGCCTTATATGTAAATTCCTATATGGAATTCTCAATTTGTAAGAAGTAAGTTTGCATAAAGATAATACCTTAAATATAATTCAGAATAAATTATCATTATATTTACTTTATTATTAATAATAACTAAATTCTGCTAAAGAATGTATCTATCCATTCTAGCTTTTTTAACTCATTTTCATAGCTGTATGGTGTCTAACTTCTTATGATGGCTTTATAAATAGGCTTTTAAATATAATCACATCTGATTAACAGTATTGAAATATTGCAGACATGTGAGACCCATTATAGTCCTGGCAGTATTCAAAAACTGGTGTAGATAAGCAGAATCAGAATAACTCATGTTACAAATAATTCATACAACTTATAATACTACACAGTACAACTGTTTCTTAAGTATGTGATTGAGATGCTTTACAGTCTTCTTCACTTCTTCTTACCCCTTCCCCTCTCTTTTTTGTCCCCTCTCTTTTCCTTTTTTTCCTTCTCCTTCCCTTGCATGTTGGTTTTATATTAAGTTGCATTGATATATCAACTGCAATAGTTCAAATATAATACATCAATATTCCATAAAGTAATATGTAGCTAAACTTAGGAGCTTCAGAAGATTGCATTGTAACTCTAAATCCTAGTAAAAAACAATATGTATGCAATACATCAAGACCAAATAAACATCCCCCTTCTCTTTCTCCTTCTTCCCCCTCACTCTTCCTTTTTAGAAATAAAAATATAAAACACTACAGGAATAGGTAATGTTCAATGAGATAGTGTAGATAGTCCACTTAACTGGAAGGTTGAGTAAAGGACTTTTTCACTATTTTAAGATCATATTAAGATTGCTTCTGAATTCTAAATTTAGTATAGATCAAGGGTTTTAATAAACTGCATTAAAATAATAAATCACTTTAACTAGACAAAGTTTTGTATTGCCTCACCACATTTGTAGATATGTAGTTTATAGTTTATCAGTATCTCATGTATAAATTGTTTAAATTGTTTTAAAAATGTCTTTCTCTTTTTTTTTCAGATACCACAATATTCTTTCAAATAAGCTTAGTTACTATTTAAAACTTCAACTTTTTCCATATCATCTTTAACGATCTCTCTTCCATTACATTTCATTGTCTTCATTATAATAGAAGAACTAGTCAGTAACCACCTATGTGGTATAGCGCAACACTTTCTGGCAACAACTTTTACTTGCAAGAAAATTATTTTGACTGCTGAGCACCAAACAAAACTTAAGCATGCATTTTATTTGTCATTATTTAAGTGCCCAGACAAAACATAAGCATGCATTTTATTTGTCATTATTTAAGTGCCTGTATGTACCATGTCTTAAATGAGATATTATTTATTCCCTGTCCATAGGGTTTGATCTCTTTGATCCTCTTTGGTACCAGTCATTTCATGAGAAAATAGTATAAACAATTTGTATGCTTAACCAATGCATGTAAGAACAGTAACAGGATGTTTAAAACAATACGCTAACATACATGTAAAAATGTTCATATAGTACTGCTGAGATCATAATGTAGTGATTGCAAGGGGACAAAAATGTGAGAGGATCCATTAATTATTATTCTCAAACCAGACTTTCTTCCATGTAATTTAAGTCTCATTTGCCTTGCATTGTTACACTGAACTATAGAACTTCCTGTCATGTTCTCCGAAGTGAAATCGCCTGCTGTTTAACTACATATTAGTACCTAAAGTTTTTTGCATCAAAAATTAGGAATCTGTAATATCGTTTTTTTTACTGTCTATCTGTAATCCTCAGCAATTTTCCAAAAATCATAAATTTATGAGATACAAGGCAAATTTTATGACACAAATTTAGAGACAGTTAAGAGATGTACTATTCCTCGAGTGGTGAGTATGCATAACACTCTGCTAGCATCTCTCTTAAAAGTATGAGAGGAAACAAGAAGAAAAAAATAGAGAAAAACATCTAAACAACACACTGAGAAATCAGACTGGATAGTCAAACTCTGTGACAGCATACAATAGATGTGTTTTTTTCTTCTTTTTCTTTCTCTTCCCCCTTCATTTAGTAATATAATTCTGACATATTTTGCTTTATTGTTATATAAAAGAAGTTTATTCCATTTATTGTAAAAGAAGCATACTTAAAGGCTAGAGTAACAAGGAACATAAATTGTTGTGAAACGGCTGCACTATTACTCACTACTTTCACTACCTGCTCTACTACTGTGCAAAAGAGCTATACAAATCTTGTAGTAAATTAAACTGATTAGTGAAATCACTAATTTGTTGGTGATATAGCCTTATTGAAAAAAAATTCATTTTGTGTCATTTCCCACTGTTATCTTCAAGCTTCTATGTTGGATTACATAAATAGGTAATCTTGAAGCAAAGTAAGCAATGAAGAGGAGCTTCGGGTATGTGGAAGGTAATAACCAAACTATACAGCCTAAAATAATGGGCTACAAATGGTCATAAACAGGGATAAATTTCAAACATCACTCCCAAAACCCAGAAACTCATTAGGACAACAGGCCTTGTGCAACCATGCATTTTATGCAGGACATAAAGTCCGAAACTGAAGTGTCCATCACTATACTCTGACTTCAATCTTCAGTGATTAGTCAGAAAACCACATTTTTCATGGAACAAGTCAAAAATGAGGCAAAAATCCAGACACTTTGCACAAACCTAGACAGCTGAGAGGTATGTCTCTATATATCAGCATTATACAGACCTAACTCATTTATACACAGAAGAGCATATTTGTCTCTTAATCGCTTGAACTTTTCATTGGTATAAATCAGTGACATACTGAATAGCAAAACTAAACTTTTCTGAATGCCACATACCAAACTTATATTCTGTGTACCAACATTTTGCAACCCTCCCAGCCTTCTTATACCTTCTAAGATACAGTGCCATTTTAAAACAAATGTCTTTAGTACATGTTTTTGCCTGTGCTATGTTATTCTACAATATCGATAACATGCTGATTCTACTTTAGTGATGGGAAACTATACTTGACATGTTGAAATGTTATCTCAAGCAATTAACTCATAGACCAGTTATATATTAAAAAAAAAAAGAAAAAATCTTTCGGGCTATTAGAAATAGTCTTGCTCTTAATTAATGCAGACATTTAACTACCCAAACTCACTTCAGGAAGTTTTGCAAAGCTATTAAACTTGACATCACTGTTTCTTGTTACCATGACAACCCAGGCAGTATTCAAGTCCTGCTGAGAAACAAGCGAGATAAAACAGTCTAGTGTGCTCATGAGACATTCCAGATACAGAAAGCTTCACATCACACACCTACCAATGCTATCCTTCCCTCCTTTTTGAAAGGTGTGGGCAATAGAGAAAAAAAAATGAAAGCAATCACTGATAAGGCACAAACAACCATCTCAAATACTGTCCAACAAGTCAGCAAGCATGACAGCATTAATGGATGAGTCATCAATCTGGAACAACCAGAAATATCCGACAGTTTAATAAAGCTCAAAAATTAACCAAATTAATTAAATAAAACATTCAAATAAACCAAATAAATAAACCAATCAAAAAGAAATAAAAACTTTTGTTTGAAAATGAGACCATGTATGCCTTATTTTACCACAGATTTGTAATCGATTAAATGGTACAAGGTCCCTATCTACTACCAGGAAAGTATATTACCCCAACTTGTCCTACCTGTATTAATGTAGAATAATCACTTGAGCCTTCATTGCTTCAAATGCCAAATAACAGATATTCTGATAATTAAATTAAAGTAACTCTTTTGTTTGAGAAGTCACATAAAAAGATACATTCCCATTTTGAACAGTTCCTAGTAACAATTCATATCATAGTAGAAGCTTTGAGAGATTTAGCTGAAACAGCTATTTTAGAATTAGTCTTTTGTTTTTTTTCTTTTTTAACATCAGTCCAGGAATTCATTTATTTTGTTCTCTTCACAGAAGGAGATAGCCAATCCATATCTTCTGGGATAGAAACCAAATTGTTATTCTTAATAAATGAAGAAGCTTCTTCTAAGTCATTAAAGGTTCTCATTTCATTAGCATAAAAGATTTTTTATCTTGGCAGGAAAGGCAAGTTGTGCCTTGGTATTATCTTGTTTACGCAGCTTTATTATCAGCAAAAACTTTTTTCTTTGCTCTATTACTCTGGTGGAATAATCATTGTCAAACCTTATCAGGTTCTGATTATATTTTAGGGGTGATTTCCTCCATTCAGTTTTTAAAACTAGTTCCTTGTCCAGATATGATAAAAAATTTATGACTACTGATCTGGGAGGAATATTTGTTGAGGTAGTTAACAGGTTTCCCTAGAGCTCTGTGTGCCCTTTTAATACCATAAGAGAAACCATCTTTTAGGTCTTAGAGATAGGAATCCACGCTGGTAAAAATGAAATAATGTCCTCACCTTCAGTATTTTCAGTTAACCCGAAGATCCTGATGTTATTTGTCCTTTCTCTGTTTTCTAGATCATCCACCTTGTTAAGCAGACATGTATTTTGTTTAAGAAGAAATTATTTTTGGGGTTCTTCTTCTTTAAGCCTCTCTTCAATGTCATTTAAAAAAGTCTCTGTTTGTTATTTTTATCTGATATTGTTGCAGCAACTCCCTAAAAGCATCAGTCTGATTTTGACAGTTCATTTTAAGATTTTCTAAGTTTTCTTTGAAGTCATCCATCTTCAAAGACAGTTCTTTTAAGGTAGTTGGCATCAGTTGTAGTTCTTTCTTTAAAGCTGCATCAGGGTGAGAATTCCTTGAGTTGCTCATTTCCAAAAGCATAAACAGGAAAATGTTTACAGAAATCCACCAAAATTACTATTTATATATTTAAAACAAGGAAACAAGGTGTTGTTTCCTTGTTTTAAATTTATTTGGTATAGTTATCAGAGCATTTACCCCTACTTCACTTGTTTTATTTAGTTTACTATTTATATAGTTTAGTAATTTATCTATATATTTTTGATATATTTTTTTAAAAATAAAAATGTTCTGTATATTTTAATAGTTTATGAAGCTCTGAAATTTTGCTGCTTTCAGTTGGCCTCCCCCTCATAACTGTTCTTTGTTATGGACAAATTTGATTTATTTATTCATTATTATTCATAGAATGGGTTCAGACATTTAGTCCATACCACCTTAAAAAATCACAAGGAAAAGTCAATTTTAAACTGCAGAAAAGGTGAAAGGACCATAATTCCAATGCATTATTCATTCAGTTCATCTTACCACTAATTGCTCTCTAACCTGTGTATAACATGCCTTTTGAAATGGCTGCTGTCTTAAGATGATAAATGACATATTGTTCATCTACTAGAGTTTTGTGTGATGTCAGAATGTTAAACTGCTGGCCTTATAGAAGAATTGAAAAGAGGATCATTTCCAACATGCAATGAAAACAGTATAGCAGTCATTAAAACACTACAGCAGTCATGAGCAATAAAGGATCACACTTCTCTTTTTTGTATCTTATAAGTCAAAGTCTCATTTTTATACTTTAGTAGCAAAAGTCACAAATGTGTGTTTCACTGTCATTAAATCAATGAGCTACCAATTTTTCCTTCATTTAAGCAGTGAACACATTGCAACCAGTAAGATATCTCGTATCACATGGTAATTTGTTAGAAAACCAGAAGCTATGGCTACAGAAGTTCAAGCTCTATGCTCACTGCAAGTAGAAATGGAGAGAAATCAGACATGATACACTATTCAACATTTATGCATGACACAGGTCAGGAAACCATAATGGCATTTTATACTTTAAACTTCAGAGACTATAAAAAAGGAGATATCATGTGTCATTAGAGAGAAATGTAAGGACCATTGTGAAAAGAAAAAAAGTCTTGCAATTTGTCATTTTATTTGCCAAAATAAAGAGTTCACAAGAAACTAGTGATGCAAATGTGATTGAGCTAAAAATTGAGAAAACAATTGTGCATTTTTCCATTGCATGAATCATTAAACAAAGACACAAGTGACATTATAGTCTGCATTATGAAAAATAGCTACCTAAGAGGAATAGTCTTTAAGAAGTCAGACTTGATTTTGGATATAGCACTGGGAATATGCAGAGAATGCACAATTTCTAGTATGTAGCTAAAAGGATAGTTGATAATGGTAAATTCTGCCAAAAGTTTGCCAGGACTGCCAAGCCTCAGTGCTGATTTTACTTGTGACTGTTGAGAAATTTTTACTAACATGCTTGAAAATAGACAGGTTACACAGATTTTCAAAAAATCCCAACTTTGTGTATAAATCAATAAAGTCACCTATCAGAGATACAGAGTTCTTTGTTTATTTGTCAAAAGTATTTCCCTTTTACTATTGACACGCAATGCACACACAGAAAAGGAGAATAAATTACTGTGGGCTCCTGTAACTGTTAAAACTGAGAAGCTTTATATCTCAGTTATAGAAAAAGATGGAGAGATAAAAACATGGTGATGGCATAAACAACTAATGGAGCTGGTTTACAGTTACAACACTTATTGACCTTGCCAGTGTCCACAGAAAGACAGTATTGCAGCATACTAGACTTGCCCTTATATTGAGTAATTAATTTGGATAAATTATAAATACACATTGACTGGATGCAGTCTCATTCTGCTGACATTTCACCTGCCTCCCATAACATAGCACTTTTCAAACTTTTCTTTTTCTTTTTTATTTACTACTCAAGAAACTCCTGCACAAATGACACCTTTATTACCTTTTGTTTATTACTATATCTCAACTTGGAATCCTACATAATGTTACACAGTCATAACAGATGGGTGAAAAGCTGATGTGAAAAAGTGATGTGGAAACTAGAATTGGTAAAAATATTACAGACATCCACATGGTTAATTTTGAGAGGGATCATAATAATCTAACCAAATTTTGAATAATACAGAAAGCCATATGATCAACAAATATCGCACTGTTTAACTAAATTATATTTCTTTCAACCAAATGATAGCTTGCCATTATTAAAAATGATGGTAAGTCTTAGATATATGTATGAGGTGTGGTTCATAGTTATCTTGCTTCTATTCACAAAAAGTGAAACCCAGAAAAGGATGTGGCTATCCAAGAGATCAGAAAGACATCCTGGCTGGCATTTTCAAGAGAATTATCTAACTTGTATAAGTATGAAATAATTTATTGCAGAGAGGTTCATGATACTCCTAGTATGGTGTAATATGACCCCACAATATTCTAAGCTATTTCAGAACTTTGCTAAAATACTCTAATTAAAGTCTAGAAGGAATGTTCCATCTGTATACTACTTTTATTGTTTAGACATCAGAACAGTGTTATAACCCCAAAACAATACACTAAAGTAGTGATATATTGTTTTCTGATGAGAAGACAAACAATTTTACTCTGGCTGAGGTGCACAATCTGGAGAATTATGTGGACATATGAAAACAGAGTCAGTTTAAAGTGTCCGTGTCACTTAAACAATCCCTCATCCATTATCTTTATTTTGTCAGTGCTAGTAAGGAAATGCTAAGCAAAAGTAAACCAAGGTTAACAGTAAACCACAAAAATAAGCAATGCATGTTCAATGTCAACTTGAAATTCACTTTATTAAAATTTTGAAAAGTAAAGAATTATATAACATAAATCCAAATATATAATTTTAGCATGTTCTGAAATTGTTTCCTTGACACTGAAATATCATGCAAGATGGTATATATATATATATATATATATATATATATATATCATAGAAAGTCTACTTTAAAATTAATTTTTGATTGTCCAAAAATTTCTAAGTGCACCAGTTATTATGAAATGAGTCTGACAGTGCAGCAAAATCACTAAAGTAGGATTTATAAGCCTTTTATGTTTAATATTTCAACTCCAGCCATTGCTACATAACTGTAACTAACTCTCCATGTGAAGTTCATTGAATTTAGGATTTGTGGAATGGCTTTTTCACAAGTCTGTGAATCAGTAATGTATCTTTTCGCTTTGGCCCCTGTTATCATGATCCTGGTGTTTGACTTTGTTCTTTTCATGAACATTAAATATTTTTGTGGCATTTTCAGACAAACTTAATATTTATTTATTTATTTATTATTTTTTTGACAAACTACTTACCAATTTTCAGACAGTTTGTCAGCTCCTAAAGAGTGTACAATTAAAAATTGGACTGACAATATAGTGAGAATGAAGAAGAATGTGAAGAATACAGAGTAATACTACTACTACTACTACTACTACTACTACTAATAATAATAATAATAATAATAATAATAACAACAACAATGGCATACAGAGTGATGAAGGGCCAAAATGGACCCCACAATGCATTGTACATGTTAAAATTTAACTAAGCACTAAATGTAGTTATGAACATGAAAGGAAGAAGAGCACTGTATTTAATAAAATTTGGTGGCAGTTTGGTAGAAGGAATGGCTTTGTGAGATTTTAAAAAAAATAGTACTTTTATGAAATTTGTCACTGTGTAGATTAAAATGATAAATAAGCTGAAATCTTTGTTGGGGCTGTGAAAAAGTGAAGATGGAAGAAAGTGATATGTGGTACCAGTTATAAGGAATTAAAAACATAATGCTCAGTCAAATTAGTTTTAAAAATCATAAGGTTAAAAGAGACTTAAATCTAGAAAATTTAGAAGTGACACCTAATGGTCAAATTAAATTCCAAGTTTATTTACCAGATAAAATTATTTTGCAGTTGCTATATTGGATATGGTATTATTATTCATTATAGTATATTTTTGAAGAATATATTAATACATTTACAAGGTAAATACATAAACAAATCCCATTTCAGGAATATCAGGAGGAGTTATTAGAATAGGTCTTACATAAATATAAGGGGGAATTCAATAAAGCTTACAGACATTTTTTTTGGTGTATGCATCATGTTGTGATGTCTACATGAGCACAAGCAATTTTAGATTCAGTAAACATCACTTAGCAGCTTGCAAGCACGTGTAAACAGGGAGAGTTCCATGAAATCCAAATTACCTCATAAGCAGTTGAATCTTATGCAAATGACCCAGGGGGGTTATCCAACAAGCAGAAAGGCATCCATGTAGATTCCATGTCAGTGCCCATAGTGCATGCAGAATTTTTCCATGTACAGGAGTCTATATGGACAGAAGGGGATATAAAAGTCCACAAATATGGGCATAACTCCCTAGAAAATTTTAGATCACATGCATACACATGCAAAAGGTACATTGTGGATGTCTGAAAAAGGAAGGGAACAGGTAAAAGTAATAATAACTTTTTTAATAATTTCAGCATGTTTTCCATATGCTCCACAGTGCACAAATATGCTTAACAGAAAAAAAAACATATATAATATGATTTTTACAAATGTAATGTAGGACCTTGCACTGGGCCTGTACAATGGTGCATACGTGTTATTACCCAGCTAACACGGCTATGTACTGTATAGTTTCTAGACTGTCAGCACAGATATGTATGCAAATGAGTTGGATTTCCTGAATTGCTAAAAGGAGCAGCCTTGTCCGCATATCCACTTTATGTAGGCTTCTGCACAATATTGATATTCCCAGAAGATGTGAATGAATGAGATGGGAGTGTCTTATTATTTTTAACACTTTTCTGTTCCTAGTGTGCATGTTTGCACAGCTCACTGCATAGCTTAGAGAGTCCATGCACGCAGAAAAAAACACATGACAGTGATGATGTAGGTAGCAAACAATTAAAACCAAATATCTTAAATGAAAGCTATGACTTTTGTCTAAGCTATGCTGCACACTAAGGCACTAAAGGCTCTAATCTCACTCCAGCCCATATGGTGTGTTTGTGTGTGCATGCACATCTCCCTACAAAACAAGTGTGAATGCCACACTGACTTCCAAACTGCAAAGGATATGCACTTTTTGGCCCTTGCAGTTGATGCAGGCTTTTCACATGAAAGCACATTCCCTCAACTACAGCAGCAATTATATATCCACAGCCAAGGTAAGACTCCAAAGAATTATGTTAAATTACCACATCTTTGGGCTTTATTCCCTCCCTTGTACATCATACTATAACTTTCAAAAAAGCATTGGATTGCTTAGCATCATGCAAACTCACAAATTCATGTTTAAGGGAAGCTTAGCAATGAGCAGCTTTTCTAACGGTTTCTAAATGTGACAATTATTTAATTAAAAGTCAACCAGTGTTTCAGTCAACTGACACCTTTTTACAGCAATAAATGTAAATAGTATGACTCCTCAGGACTCGAATCTAGAACCTCCTACACTGGAGATCATGACTCAACCTATCTAGCCACAAGGACAGTGAAAGGAACTTGTATGTCTTCACATATGCTACACAGGTGCCTGTAAGTGAACTGCAGCTTCACTGTGTGGGTTTCCACATTGCTAAGCATTGCAGAACTAAAACAATTTAATGCATCTGATTTCTATTTTTGGATGTCTAGTGGATTTCTACTATATCTGTAAGCAAAGCTAAGCACAGCTAAGCAACATGCCATAATGCACAAACAAGTACAATAACAAAAAAAATTTAAATTGAATACACCTGGTTTCCATTTTTAGATGT
Organism: Protopterus annectens; assembly: GCF_019279795.1. NCBI lineage: Eukaryota > Metazoa > Chordata > Ceratodontiformes > Protopteridae > Protopterus > Protopterus annectens. Next base: position 1,687,176,086 of record NC_056737.1, read on the forward strand.
CGAGATGATGTCTACTGTATATGTGAGCAAAGCTGAGCATAGCTAAGCAACCCACTACACTGTGCAAATAAGCAAAAAAAGAACATAAACAAAACCCTTTTGAACTCTCTTCAAATCAAATTTTGTCTGTTTTCCTTTTACCAAACTGTCTATATTGTGTCTGTAGGTTTTATCTCTAACACACTTTTTCAGGAAACCTACCTTCTGTACACCCCAACAACTTTTTTAACTCTCCTTTTTTTTACATTCTGAAGTGCTTCTCTCTCTCTCTCTCTCTCTGCAGGTCTACCCCTCCCACCAGCTGTCCCATTCACCTCGCTGCCTGTTGTACTTCCCACTCAAATAACGATATACCTAGCCTACAGTATGACAATTGAAACCTACTGTTAAGCTAATGTAGATGATTTTCCTGTGATAATACATGTGAACAATTTCAATTTATTGGCATATTACTACCTTTATTAGCTAATGTGAGTGCTTTTCCTGCAATAATACCTGTGAACAACTTCAATTTATTGGCATATTGCTACCTATATTAAGTGGTGTGTGCACTCACAGAGACAGCAGCTGATTGAGCCCCCACCTCTTTTTTCCACTCCTTGTCTTTCTCACTTTCTCTCACTAGATGGCAGTAAAACACCAGCTATTATGCGTACTAACAAGGCTAAGTCAAGCTGTTTTCCCCAAGGAGACTCTAACTGAATCAGTGTCTTCCAGCTGAAAGTGCTGCTTACAAAGCATAGCATACTGCTGCTGTAATAAATGCACCCCTGTAAATTAGCAGTCACAACTCTCACTTACTTACCATTCCACAGTTTCAGTTCCAAGTCTCACTGATATTTTTTTTAGCAGCTTTCAGGCTGGCTATGATCGCTATGTTTGCACTTCAGGCTCAATCTGTTACCCTACTCCTTTTCCCACCCACCACTGCATCCCCCAGATTTATACTTAGCAGTAACTCCACCCCATCCAATCAACTTTTACCCACTCAAAGAATTCACCACTGTCTGTACTCACCTCGACACCTCCTCCTCAACAGCCTCCTCCCGCTCCTCCTCAATCTCCATCCATAACAGTACCTTCCACACTCCAAAACCTTTCTAAATCCATTTTACAAGTAGGGCACACCCTACATACTCCACTCTCCCCAATCTGTTTCTAATTCTTGCTCTTAGCCTACTAATTCTTATTACCTTCTCCAAATCTACACTTCCCCCCACAGCTAGTACTTGTACAACTTCTTCTCTATGCAGTGAAAAACCATTACAAAAGTTCCATAATATATCATCCAGCCTACTTGAATACCATTTCATTCATTTATCAAAACTAAAAATATTGCCCTATACTTCCATAAATAAAAATATCTACCACTTTCTAGCAACCTATATAAAAAAACATTTTCCAAAACACTCCTTTAACAACCAGCACATAATATCCCTATGTGTTGACATCCACCCCAACCCAGGACTCTCAGGCATAACTACGCTCAACCAAACTCTATTTTCTAACCTTAAACCTTAAACATTCATAGTGTCTGTAACACAATTACAGCCTTTCATGCTTGGTTGACACAAAACACCCCTGACAACCTAGCAGTCACCAAAACCTGGCTAAAACCTCAAATCTAAGATGTTGAACTAACATCCCCAGGTTATAACATACTACAAAAAGACAGAACCAACAAAAAAAGGAGGTGCAGTGTCCATAATCTATGCTGGCTGTCTCACAATACTACCCTTCCAGAAAACACTCCCATCATTTTCAAGTGCTGAAACTCTAATAGGAACCCTACAGATTAACAAATCTAAACAGCTATGCATAGTTAGTCTGTATATCTCACCGGGACAAGATATCTAAAGCCTTGAAGACATCTTCGCCTGGATATCTGAAAATGTCTGCAACAAAACTATTATTATTACAGAAGATGTACACATCAGTTGTCATGATTTAATAACTGACTCCCCAACAAACAGCATAAACCTCTACAAGTTCACCCAGCTTGTCACCAACCCAATCAGAATGCTCAACAACAATATACCAGGAGCCATGCTCAAATGGATATTAGTTTCAGATCCATTTAAAAACTTAAATCCAAAGACCCTACCCAATACACTCAGCGACCACTTACCTATTTTCAGTTATAGGTCCACTCCAGATATATTGAAGTCTTATAACTATAAAGCCACCAGAAACCTAAAACACTTTGATCAACAAGAATTCATCAACATTCTGAAACTCTCAGATTGACGCCCACTAAAAACTCTCCTATTGGATGATGCCTTATACTATTTTAATAAGATATTGCTAGACACACTCAACAACCTAGCCCCTCCTTGTACTAAAAGAGTAAAATCAAGCCATGCACCCTAGTTAACAAAAGCCACTATACAACTCCTACAAAATGGGGAGAAGGCCTAGAAAGAATGACATAAAAACAACAATTAATGTAACCTACTTAGATACAAGCAGTTATGAAATAAAGCTAAAAAGCTAGTATGCACTGACAAGAGAAACCATTTTTCTAATCAACTGAGTAACCATAGAAACAGCCTAAAACAATTCTGGAAAAGCATCACTATCTGCTTACCCCACTGCACTCTCACAAGGCTCAGTCATTCAGTACATAGATGACTCCACTCACATCTGCACTGCAAACAACTCCTCAGAACTACACCAACTCACCCAAAACACCCTCATCTCTACCGAAATTTGGAGGTCTAATAATCATCTTTCCCAGAAACTCAACAAAATCAAACTAGTAATCTTTGCCCCCAAAATGTCCATACCCCTACAAAAAGAGAACTTCAACATTCAATCCTTAAATGGTACCACCATTGACATTCTACCTAGCACAAAACACCTAGGTGTCATCATAGACAAAAACCTCACATTCGACCTGCACTTCCAGCCCAGTGTCAAAAAGACAGATCAAATGTTTGGCACTCTACTGACACAAACATCTAATCAGTACATCAGCCCAACTTTCCCTTGCCTCTTCTTTTCTATTACCCTCTCTTTTTTATGGTGCCTGCCTCCTCACCAACACTCAGTCCCCTCTAAAGTCCAAACTAGACTCATGCGAAAACAAAATTGCTAAGCTTGTAACTAATGCCTCCTACTCATCCCAGCACTGCTTATCATTACACAACCTAAAATGATTTGAACTCCTCAACTATCTCACCTTTACCAAACTAACTACAGCTTACATACTCATTCATAATCCATCCATGTACGCTGCTCTATCTTCTATACTTACTTTATATCATCCTAACAGACCACTCCGATACAACAACCAACTGCTCATAAATGTTGAAAAACCCAAACTTTCAGCTGGCCAGATGCTTTACTCCTTTACCATCACAAAACTTTGGAACTCCTTCACACCAACACTTAGATCCTCCTGCTCAGTAACACTATTCAAGACATCTCTGAAACAATACCTCTCCTCATCTTGGCTGTGCACATGTACTAACACCACATCTCATATAACCTAACTTCAACCATCACAACTATTCTCACCAAGACTCTGCCACTCTGGCATCCTTCTTTCACATCCACCTGTCTTTTTACTTATTCCACATCTCCATCTTGTCCACTTCCCTCTCCTACTAACCCTCATTGTCCTACAATTGATACCTGCTGTCTACTTCCTTCTTTTCCTAACCCTTATAGATCTACAATTGAACCAGGCAAGGCATTCAGGTACTCTTGCAGCCTACCTTAATATCATACCACCACTTATATCTGCAACAATATCCACTGACTTTGCTGATTCCTGCAACAGGACTCATATATCCCATCGCTCAGCTATTACACATCCTAAACATGTGAAAAGTTTAAGTACCTTGTCTGTAATTAATTCCTATATCTGTTTTACACCCACTGCATGAAGTGTCCTATATAAATTTTGCTAGCTGAAAACTACTCATATGGAATGTTCTCATATATATACTCTGCATTGCTTGAATAATATCTTTGATTTGTTAATGATTACTTATGTACTGTTTTTTCACCAATTGTATAAGATGTCAGTAATATGTACTAAATGCCTTTATTAATGTAAATTCTGTATTATATGTGAAATGTCTTATATGTGGAGCTTTTCTCCCCAGGACTCCACTGAAAATGGGCACTTCTGGCCCAGCTGGACCATCCTGATAAATAAATGCAAATAAATAAATAAATAAATAAACAAGTAAATAAATACATAAATAAAATGATAAATCCTCACCCCTTTAAAACTACCCCACTAGTTATTTTTTCTCTTTATTAATTCTTTCAACCTAACACTACCTCTCTAGTGATCTCTTCCTTTCTTAACTTTCAACCTATTTCAATATTTACAAAAAAATGTGTGTGTGTGTGTGTGTGTGTGTGTGTGTGTGTGTGTGTGTGTGTGTGTGTGTGTGTGTATATATATATATATATATATATATATATATATATTGTAAATTGCTGTTTTTCTTTCTGATATATAACTTCCCACAATGTAGTAGTCTGTTTCTTATTTTGTTATATTATACTGTATTGCACTGTAATTTCTGCAAATTCTTGTAAAATCAATAAATCTTGTATAAATACAGTGTTCCCTTTGCATAAGCTTGGAAATGCATTTTAAAGCAGGTCTTCATCTTCATTTTATATTTTATATTTTGCATGCAGCTTCAGTATATGCAGTTTCAGTGAAAAAATACAGATGACCTAATAATATTCAAGCTAAATCAGTGATAAAGTCTTAAAACTCATCCTTTCTCAAAAGAACATTTTGTTGTGTGTCAGAATGACCTTACAGAGACAGAAACAGACAGCTACAAACTAAACAATGTAGATAAGTCTTGTTATTAGACTTATGAGTCACAAAGCCTGAGACTCAAGGCTCAGAACGGGATGCTACCTACATATACAAGGTATAATATATGTGAATTTTCAAGACAGAATGCAATGTTCAGTTTTAGAGGTTCAGTTCTTGTTTGAGTTTGATTCAGTTCATTAGCACTGTGAATCAAGACAGTTTTAGTTATATGACATTATCGATGTTGTTATATTTCTTCCATTGTAATTAAAAATATACCTGCCAACATTCTTACATTGCCATGCATTGTATTCTTTGTATTAATAATCACTACTAATCAGACAATGACATGTTGCAATATGACTTTTATGATGAAAATAAGTTACAATTTGCAGCAGTAAAATCTAGCACTTTTTCAGTCATTTATCTATAGACTTTTACAAAGCAATGCTGTATTAAGTTGTTTAAATGAAAACATTATTATTAATGGCAAAAATACTAAGTTTTATGCACGTATTGTATATAAGTTTGTGACAGAATCAACAATTAAAGCATTGAAGCTTCCAGTCAAAGTAAGTAAAACAGCAATTACTTTGCTGAAGGTGAGGCCTGTGAGACAAGTATTATTGTCATGTGAATTCAAAAACAGACAATATAGGATTTTCTTTCAAGTTGAGCAAACTATGACTTATGCTGATATATTGGATCTCTTAACATGTGAGCAACTTAGCAAGGTAAAATGAATTAAAAGTCTTGTAAGTCCTGGATCATATGCATATTTCTGAGGTCAGCACATATATCTATGAACATTAGTTAAGCAGTCAGTAACCAGAATGCTATAAAGAAAGACAATAAGTTTACTATGCAGAATAACTAGAAGTTCAATTTGAATAACCCAATCACTACCAGAAAAATACAATTCATACAACTGAAGCTAGCTTTCAGAGAAACAAGGTGATAAATGGTACTGTGCAGAAATATGTAGTTATTAACTGTGATATATTGCTTACTATGACAGTACCATGTTAAAATATCTATCAATACAATGCTAGTAATGTATGCACAAAGAAGAGAGTACTATTAGCTGAAAGGAACCTGAATGGAACAGAATCTGAAATGAACACAACGGAATGGTGTGATTGGAAACTAAATGGAACCTATTGAACAGGCTAACTGTGTGGACGCAATAGTAAAACAAGACAAGCTCAGAATCTATATAGACCACAGGCCTTTAATAAAGTGATAAAATAAGGTGAAGTCAAATGGCAACAGTGTATAAATGACATGACTTGAATAAAGTATTTTACCATTAATGAAAGTTGAATAGGTTGTGCCTACTCTGCCTAATACAAAATACATTTCAGTTTTGTATGCAAACTAGAATTTCTGTCAAATCAAGCCAGATAAGAAAAGCTCAGAGGTGTGTAGATTTAATATGCTAATGTCATAATATAGATTCTTCAGACTACCAATTAGTATTTAATCAGAACTAGAAGTGTTTCTAAGTGTTTCAAAGAGCCATTACATAAAACATTGAAGGCCCAGATGTTATAATCAATATTATTAATGATGTCTTGGCATGTTTCAAATTAAACAGAAACATGACTCAAGATTTATCTGACAACTGTATACATTAAGGGCACTATTGAAAGTTAAACAGAAGTAAATGACAGACAGTTTTTGTACTTAGTTTAATGGTATATTAACATCACAAATTCCAGTGTGGCAGTTAGTGTGGAGGTTTAAGGTTGTGAGCTGCAGCTCCTGAAGTATGGAGTTTAATTCTCTCAGTCTACATTGAAGATGTTACTTAACCAGATATTGTTCCCTGGTTGTCCCTAAAGGGTACTGTGCATGCAGCAGGCCTACCTGGGTAACAAATGGACATTACTATTAAATCTGGAAGCAAAGAAACTAAGAGCAGTAATGTAACTTCTAAAGCCTCTGTGTTAGAAAGACCTGCTGAGAATCTTAAGTATGGTAGAATGTTTAGCAAAGTTCATTTCAAGCATGTTAATCATAGCAGTACCTATGAGAAAGTTTTTTAGTACCTATGAAAAAGCTTTTTAAGGATGGTACAGAATTGAAATGGTCAGTTGAATAAGGCAATGGTTTAGCACTATGAAAGATCCATGTTACACAGGCACATAATTTAAAGTACCATGATGTTACTAAGCTATTGTGTTACCAAATAGATATTAGTTTGAAATCAGAGCAATGCTTATGTAAGAGAGCAAACCAGCAGCATACAGATCAAGAACATTAATTGATATACAGTCCAAATATGCTAAGACTAAGAAATAAATGCTAATCAGTCATTATGCATGTATTAGGGTATTTCTTGAATATGTATAGGGAAGATGGATGGTAGTAAAGACTGATCATAAGTCACTGCATACTTCAGAAGGTTCATGTGTAAGCCTACATAGAATGCTGCTTAATTTACAGATATATGACTTATGAATACAGTACAAGCTGGATCAGCAGAGGCATATAGCAGATTTACTGAGAAAAGCCTATACAAAGATGCAAACTGAAGATTTGCTGAATAAAGACAGAAGAAATATAGGCCATACTACAGGTATGTCAGATGATAAAGTTAATGAATTTAAGAAGTTTATGCAATTGCAGACTGCTATGTGAGGATGACCAAATCAGTTGCAAATTCACAACTTATCTCCATCCTACTTTATGCTTCTCCAGGGTTTACTTCACCTTATCACATGTTGAAAATATCAAATGGCAATAATGTCATAAATGCCATACATCGAAAGTGTTGTTGCGGGATCATGGTACAGAGGGGATGAGAAACTTTGCTCTTTCTTCACTGCAATGCGATCTTGGAGATGATATATAATTAGCAGGGGGTGTGGGGGGCACAGCCCCCTACAAGAACAGTTTCGATGTACGGAATTTTTGATGTTTATTCCATTCGATATTGTCATCTTTCGACAAGGTAATATAGATGCCCTCTCCAATATATACCAACCTAAGGCAAAGTAATCTAAATAAACTTGAGACCTGCTACAACAAAATTGTCAAGTTTGCCACCACGACATACTACCATAGTCAACACTGTCTCTCACTTGCTGAACTGGTCTGGCTAGAACTTTCTCACCTCCTTCAATGGTATCATCTCTCTCTCACCCACAAACTAGTAAACCATCCACTAGACATCCCATCCTTCCAAAATCTACTCCAAACCTATCTCACCACCAGACCACTACGATCCAGCAACAAAAATCAATTACAGGTAACTAGAGCCAAGAACTCTGCTGGAGAAGCACTATTCTCCAGCTCAATAGCCAAATTATGAAATACCCCCCCCCCACAATAACCTCTGTGCCATCATGCACCCACTTCAAAGTTTTACTTAAAGCTCACCTAAAAGCATGCTGGCTATGCCCTTGTAACTCTCCTCTCTAACATCTCCCACTCCATCTACCCTCAACCCTCTTCCACCCCACTAACTACCTTTATTACAGCAAACGCTGATGCTTGTACACCTATCTATTTATTATACTGCAGTAATTTCTTACTGTAACAATGTTAATAACTGCTATTTACTTCACAGAATACATGCCATCTTAGATGGCACAGATGCTAGCTGTCTACTGTAAGTACGATGTTCTTCATCTGTAACTATGTTTGTAATAATTTTACTTGTGGAGCTTTTCTCCCCAGGCCTCCACTTAAAAAGGACCTGTGTCCAGTCAGACTTTCCCAGTCAACAAATGTAAATAAATAAATAAATTGCCATACCAGCCCTACAGTGATAAAATTTACCACATTCTGCAACTGATTCAAATCAAATTTATAGTACTAAATCAGCAAAGAAAAAGAACTGTTACAGAAAACATCATCTGTGATTTACAAAGCATAAGGAAAGAGTACATAGTGTGATCTATTCACAAGGTATATTAGAATAAATTAATTAAACAGTTTGGAAATATGAAGGTCTGTATACTCAAAAACAGATAACATCTCATGGGCTAAAGAGTCTAAAATGTGCTTTTGCAGATTTGTTTCAGATGAGTAAAAATCACTATTCATTATGAAGACTATTTGAAATATCCAAAGATAGTTAAGCTAGACTATATCACAAGTTTAAATATTATTCTCGGCTGAGCTGCCTTTTGTACAGAGTCACATGTTCTCCCTGTGTTCTCGTGGTGCTCCAATTTCCTCCCACATTCCAAAGACATGCATCTGCAGTGTTTCTGCTTGGGCCTCCACTGAAAATGGGCTCTATCCCAGTTGGACTTTCCCAGTAAACAAATGTTAAATAAATAAATACATTTATTGAATTGTCTCTCACTGAGGCATGGAAATTAAATGCATTAATTTCTGATAAATGGTCCAGATTTGCAATTCAAAAATGTAAGGGATTTATAAATGCATTGGATATGAGATTCTTCACTGTTGGCTGAAAATATCAGCAAAGTAGCAGTCTAGCTCAAAGGATGATGCAGAGAATAAAAATGTTACAAAAAGGAATATAAGTACCATAAAAAGGAGATTGTAATTTCCAATACTACAGTGCACAGAAACACCATTACAAGGTAGTGGCTTATTACTTATACAATTGTTTGTAGTTAAAAGGTGAATAAGTCAATGTCTAGTTGCAACTACTTTGTTTTCACTGGAGAAACATGGTCATTTTGTTGCATTCTTAGTATGAAATAAGGTTACACAAAAGCATTTTTTATTACATCGGCTATACCTTTACATGTTTTGCAAATAGGAGAGACCCCGTGAGTCTAAGTGACAAGAAATGTGCATGAATGTCATTTTTGCAGATTTTGTACTGATCAAAGCAGTTATGCTCAAGGATCAGATCTGCAAATTTATAGAAGAAATTAAAAAATATTTATCTAGAAAATAATTTGTGAATTCACTGTATTTATAAACCTCTCAATGGATGACGGATAGCAGAAACAAGAGACTCAGAGGTAGGTATGGAAGGTGAACTGAAATTGCAACAGACAAAATAAGTTCCCAAGAACAACCAGGAGTACTCATGACTGAGACAAAACCTGCAGAATGAATGTCTGACTGAATTAAAACAGTTACCTATGACTGTGCTGTGATTCTTGTAGAGCGTATACATTTATCCAAATTTGGAAGATAATTAATGAAAATGTTGAGATTTACTGGATGTGTGCACCAAGTGTATAGAATACAAGAAGATTATGAGGACTGGCATGTACTTAAAATTCTTGAAAACATTTGCTTGCCAGGACAGTGTAATATATTTTAGAGCACTGCATGTATAACTACCTTACAGAGCTGTGTGCCTTGTGGTCTTGTCTTCCGAATGGCATAGGCACAAGTGAACTAGGTAATTGTCTATGGCATCATGCAATCGCATGGATGTCAACATTTTTGATTTGCTTGCTTTGCCCTCACATGCAGTCATGTACTTCTAAATTATGTCATTTTTTCCAGTAGAGTAATTAACACCTTTTCACTCTTCTGTTTCATTGCAGAAATACCAGTGCCTGATTTGAAAGGTTAGTAGAGGGACCGAGCAGAAAAAGTCACTTACCTGTTTAGCTAAATAGTCTGAGATAAATGTAGGCAAATGATTGTGTGAACAATCCTCCCTTGAACAACCTAACAACCTTCCCACTCAAACATTGAAATTTGAATTCAAAAGAACAAGAATCCCCTTGAGAGTTTATGCATTTTGGTTTTGGAACATAAATCATTTAACTGGTAGAGATGGCTCCCATTTTTCCTGCCAGTGGTGATATGATAGCCGCAGTGGTGCAGCGGTAGCATTGTCGCCTCACAGCAAGAGGTTCTCCCATTTGATTCTCGGCTGGAGCGCCTTCTGTGTTACAGTGCTATCCTCTCCCACTTTGCCATAGATGGACATGGTGGGTAATTTAATCATCTGTCTTGCATTCATGGATCTCTCCACTGTTGAAGAGAAAGGAATATTATTTATTTATTCATTTGTTTGTTTGCAGACATTTTATCCCATTGGGTGCAGAGTGTATTTTCCTTTGTTCTTGCATGCCAAATGAACCTTACTAATGTTAGCAAGGTGAAATTTGGAAGATCCTGATCACAGCTCTTATTTTTATTTTTTTTGCCAGGCTTTAAAACACCATCTAAAACAAAAAGTGGATATTTTCCTTGATTGCAGGTCTATTATTAAGTTTTAAAAAAAGAAAACAAAAACATCTTTTTCTGTTAATGCTATGGACCTTATTTTGAATAAAAAAGCAATCCTTTTCGGTTCTGTTAGCTTAATTTAATTTTGTTTTTTTCAGACTTTGGACAGTAGACAAAGAATAAACAGATTCACAGATAATTGACTGACTGAGGTTAAGAGGAAACATAGGTACAAGCACCACTTTCAAATGCACTGAAATGCACTATCAGGTTCAATATTTCTTTAATTTCCATAAATAAAATATCAGGGGTGGCCACCTTTTGTGGATGGGAGTTATTGGGCATGCTGTGTATGAATATATATATATATATATATATATATATATATATATATATATAGACACATGCACACAGAGACACACACACACACACACACACACACACACACACACACACACACATATATATATATATATATATATATATATATATATATATATATATATATATATATATATATATATATATATATATATATGGGTTCATGTCATTTGGTTGACAGTTCATTTGATCGACAGTTCATTTGATCGACAAGCATTTGAGGTGGGGGGCTTCACCGCCCCTAACTATATATATCAACTCCAGGGTCGCACAACATTGGGGAAGGGGGCAAACGCTTGTCGATCAAATGAACTGTCGATCAAATGAACTGTCGAGCAAATGAATTGTTGACCAAATGACATGAACCCATATATATATATATATATATATATATATATATATATATATATATATGTGTATGTATTTATGACATCAAGTTGAAAATATATCACTGTGTCCATCTCTTCATTAACATTTAATCCAATCTAACATCAAAGGAATACAGTATCTCTCTTTCATTATTCTGGGCTGGGGGAGATAGCCAAGTTATATGTAAAAACATAGGTCAGATATAATAACTGCTGAGTTATCATTATTTGGCTTGTGACAGGGGAAGTGCATTGTCTATTAGCACTCAGTCAAAATGTATTCCTGTGGTCATTATTTCACTTTATTCATTATTAATCATCAGAGGTACACATGGAATGTGGCTGCCTTTTGGGGTTAGGGATAAGCACTATGCTTATTATATGCCTAAGTGAAAGAAAGAGTATATTGCAGTAGTCCTTTGTTCTTCCACTTTTTATCCCGATTTAATATCAAAGGGATACACAGAATGTGACTGTCTTTTAGAGGTAGGGGAGAGAAGGCATGCAGTCTGTAAAAACACAGGGAAGTTGAATTATCAGTGTTGAATCAATTGATGAGGCATGCAAGGGGATCAGTATATGTGTTGATAACCAGTGAACCAAAATACATGACAGTAGTCATAATGTCTAATACTGTCCTCATAATGTGACTCCAGAAATGTAGTAGGTAGTTACCTTCTTCTTCTGGCTTTTCCTGGTTAGGGGTCACCACAGTGGATCATCTGTCTGCTCATGATTGGCAGTTGAGTTTTTACAGTGTTGAGTTACCAGCCTGGTGCCCAACCTTCCACAGAAGGCACACACACACACACATGGCCAATTTAGAGTGTACAATCCACCTACTGCATGTCTTTGTAATGTGGGAGGAAACAGGAGCACTTGGAGGAAACCCCACGTGACCACAGGGAAGACATGCAGACTCCGCACAGAATGCACCCCAGCCAAGAATCAAACCAGGGAACTTCTTGCTGTGAGGCAGCAATGCTAACCACTGCACCACCATGGCCGCCCGTAGTAGGTGGTTACCTATTTATTGTATATTGCAAGGGGGCATTATATGCTTCTATGAATAATTAGCTGGCATAAATCACTGAGGTCATTATTTTTTTATTGTCCTCTCAATCAAACTGCAGGGGTGTACAGAGAAGGTAGTTACCTTTTGATGACAGGGGTGAGAAGGCTAGTTGTCTCTAAAAGGACTTTGCTTTTCCATTATTCTTTGAATGATTTGTTATATTTTGTCATTTGGAATGTATGCGTGTCTGCAGGCTGTCTGTTAAAATGCATTACTGAGGTCATTAATTCTTTCACTTTCCTCATAAATGGCTACAGAAGTCTGCACATAGTGTTGTCTTTCTGATGTGGCATGTCAGAGGGCAGAATATGAAACTATAAGCAAATAGATGAATACATTATATCTGTTATTAATTCTGTCACATTTTACAAAATGAAAACTTAGAAATGCACATTTTATTTCTCTTGATTAGAGTAAAAATATGACTGAGCACAATTTAGCTTCATATGTAGGTAATTATATTTGCACACATATGTTTGTGTGTGTGTGTGTGTGTGTGTGTGTGTGTGTGTGTGTGTGTGTGTGTGCAAATATAATTAAAAAAAAAAAAAAATATATATATATATATATATATATATATATATATATATAAAATGTGTGTGCATGTGTATCTCTTGCTTTTTTACTTTATTTATTTGCTTATTTATTTTGAATGGGAGTAGAACACTGATCTAGGTGTATCATTTTCAGGTTCAGACCAGGAAAAGTAACCAAAATAATGGTTAACAGTACAGATGAAGAGTATGAAAACAATATTAATTGTATAAAAACCTTATTATAACAACACTGAAAAATGTATCTGACATATCCAGCATACAAAACCATTAAAGCAACACAACTGTAGGAATCTATCCAATGTCTACTGTATCTATCTATCTGTACAGAGTTATTGTTGGGTGATCTAGGCTCTAGTAATGGGATAATAATATGGATGATGGAGGACAGGTAGACCAGTGAGTGAAGTACAACAGAGAGAAATTAGTGCTGTCAGGGTGGGAAAGTAGTGGATACTGAGAATAAGAGGTGGTATAGGGGAGGGTGCAGGGTATACAGAATTCTAGAGTACATGAACACAACATTTTGTATGTGCCCATATGATGTATTATGTTCAACAAATTTGCTATAATTTTCCAAATTGTTTTGTGAGCCAAGCACTTACATTACTATACCACCATCAATAATTTTGCCATTTTTCAGTGAAACAGAGCTGAAAACATTGTAAATAATTAGAATGAGTGTCATTTACAGCAAAATTTACTATGGCATAAAATACGTAGGCTCTTCTGTAAATAACTTCTGCTGTTATGTGTTCTCAGTATATGAGAAAAGTGGCAGCATGAACATTATGTAAAGCTTTGCTGCCTTCTTTCAAGTGCTAATAGCCTGTGAAAGAGTGCAATAATACAAGCAACATAGTTTCTGTTGCACTCTATTAACTCTTTCTTTTCATTTTGGGGCATGCCTCTTATTCCTGCTGTCTCTGAATGATTCATAAAGATCTGCACATTATCTAGGAAATGAGGATGATTGTTAGGAAGCTGCCTTTCTTAATAAATTATTATAAATATATGAAATATATGCTTCTGAATGCTATTAGACTGTGAGTCAGATTGTCATCTCCCATAATAGAGGTGAGTCTGAGAGAAAATAGAGTGGTTTGCCTTGTGACGAAAGGAGGTACTATCAGCCCAGCTAGCTGGAATTTTGTAAATAATCATATGTCATTTGTAAATATCAACATGCTTCATACAAGATGTTTCTGTGAAAAAATGTATTAGAACTGTATGTCGTATAAGATGGTTTGTATAGAAGTACCGAAGAGATATTTTGTAGAGTACTCAGCTTAGAGAAGTGGCAACAGTGTACCATACTGGAAAAGAACAGAAATGTATATAAACTGTTGTAACTGTGTAAGTGTGTATATTTTAACAGTGGGAATTGGAACATAGAAGGTTAACTTGCAAAACTTCAGAAAAATAGTTGAAATTAAATTACTTTATAACTGTGCCATAAAATATGGAATCAATACAGCAAGGAGACAGGATGTCTAAAACTAGAGAGCCTTCTGCATTCTCTTGTAAGTGTTTTATTGTTTTTATGTCTTCCAACAGCTGCAAAAATTTAAAAAGAGTCCTTGTTTATGTATTTTTCACAGGTAGATGCTAAAAGCTGGCAGTTTATAGTGATGGGGGTTTAGCTTGGAAACTAAAGTTAGATGACAAGAAGTGATGTCATCCTGCAAGTATCTCAGCAGCAATATTTGAGATATTAATTTAAGAACTCTCTAAGAGAGTGAGAGACAGAGCATTCTGTATTTGTCTTTGACAGCTGGAAAACCCACACACCACATCTGTCTTGCCTTGCTATGAGTAAGTAAGTCTAGGGTACAGTCATTTCTCTTAGATACACTTCAGAATATCTCTCACTTGGTGTACTGTTTATTTTTTATTTATGTGGACCATAGGATGGAAGCCCATTCCCCTTGACAGTCTGGGAGTGCTGTGCTTGGTGCTCTATTTATTAGTTTTGGTTTGGCACATTTCTCATGTTTAGGAATTAGGAGTATACTGAAGTATATCTTAGATGTTTTCTTTATTTATTTGAGACTGTCCTGCAATGTTGTTTTAAATATTTCCTGTGACTTTCAATTTTAAAGTAACTGTGATTGTTTACTGAGTATTTTCTTGTTCTTTTATTATTTATTACTAAATATATTTAAACCTTTCAATTGTGGCTAGTCTGTCTAGAGATATTTAAGCTCTTGGAGTAGTTGCACATATATTTGTTGAAACTGTGCAGGCCACTCCTAATAGCATTGCTCTTGGTCCAACTGCCATTTGGACTAACAGTAACATTGCACAGTAGGTTTGGACACCCTTTGTTAAGGTGCTTAAAGTAGCTAAAAAGGAGTGGCTGGTGGCAGTCAAAATTATAGTCTGGGCAAAAGGGGGAATAGCTAGTAAACCTGTGCCTGCCTTTCTCAGGTATGTGTGAGTGTGTTTGTGTATAAATCAAATCTCAGAGTGTCTGCGTCAGCTACTTGAGTAGGGACACGAAGCACTGGTTGGACAGAGAGGGTGCTGGAGGTCTTTGCTTGGCCACTCAGCTAAATCTCAACTCTATAGTTGTGCTAGTGGGGAAACTTATTGGGGATCTGGAGAAAGAGTGAAAAAAACAACCCCAGACTGGTTGTGGTCTCTATATGCTCTTAAGGGAAATTGCACTTTACTGTGCATGTACTTGTCATCCTCCCAGTGTGTACACCCCCAGCTGTTGCTATTGGTGAGGATTGATGGTCCTTGATTACTGAGCTAGTGGTGGGGCATCGTATGCCTCATAATAAGTAGCATCTGAAAGCTATGTCTCTTCTGTCATTTTTATTAGTTGAGTGTAGTAGATATAGCTGATTTCCTGGATATGAACCAAGATTTGATTCTACCAGGCAGATGACCCTGTGTGACAAACAGCTACAATAATAGGTGACAGCTTCCAACCAATCATTGCTAGGGACCAAGCAAAAAATATTTAAATTTGTTCATTGCCAGTTTGCCTTCTCTTCCTTCTGCTGTAGAGAGCCTATCAAATATAGCCATTTGTAATTTTCATATGTTGTAGTTATTCACTGGGTTCATTCTAAAGAAAGATTGGATAACTTGGAAAAATGAAAAAAAATAATGAAAGGAAACTTTCTGGTATTTTATTGAGTTGCAGCAGCCTGTTTGCTAATCCTGCCATGCTGCCTTCTGTTTCAGCCTCGCTATACTGCATTGACAATACTTTTACTGCTGCTGGTTGGCAAAATACTCATAGGTAGGTGACCAATCTTAATTCTGTCATAAAAACTTTGTGGAAGTTTTACTCTTACAGATCAGAAAAAATAAATAGTTGAGGGTAGGTGGATAGTGAGGTTTATGGTTGTGTCCATGACAAATCTTTAAATAACAAGTTCAAGACCATTAAACACATTTTACTGAATAACAGACTGGCAAACATTTTAATAACTTCTCTATGTTTTTTTTCATCAGAGATAGTTAAGTAATTTTGGAGGTGCAGGAGATAATACATTTTGCATGAGGTGTATTTCCAGTGTGTAATAAGTCAACTGAGCATTTACCTTTTGCCCAAGATACTCAAAAACAGGTTAAGGAGTAAACCATATTCTGTTTGGAGAAAGAAGATCATAACTAATACAATTATGGAATGCATGTTGATTAGTCAGAGGGGAAAAATGAAAGATACAATGATGTCATTGAACCCTTCTCCTCAGGCCTTATTTGACTTAAGGGTAGCCCTGTCTACTTCTAACTCATGCCAATTACAGTAAATTGTTTGAGCTGCAAACTTCATCCAAGCCCCCTGCCTCCAAAAATCACCCATCATGACAATTTATGTTAATGACTATTGCATTAACATCAATGGAGGCATAAAGTATCTTGAAACTGACAAAAATATGTTGAACCAGAGTCTTGTCTCCCAAAGTACTGCACTTCAAAAATTAAATAAGAAAACAATAATTTGTAGTGCTGTACATAATAAGTAAGAGTCTTATACCTTGTAGTTATTTACTGTATACTGACACTTATACAATAGGATCTCCAGAAAAAAAGACTAATGAATGGAAAACTATCTGTTTGTATGTTGGAGTTGAAAGGTTGGGTGGATGGGGATATTACCCTAAAAACTCTATTCCTTAGACAGGGTATTCCCAGACAACACCAACATTTGTACAGAAGGTAGGCATAAATATGAGGGATATTAGCTATTTTGGAGGCCTTATGGATGTCATTTGGATCACCATAAGTACCTGAATGTGCCTCTGTAAGGGAATCATATATTTCTCTTCAGCCAGTTTATCATGAAAGCAGACTTGGTCAGATTACATGTATGATTTACTTTAGACTAGAACAACCTTCCTACTCTGTTTGCCTATTGATTTCTTTCTGTCAACATGCATGGTCACAGTAACCATTCCACTTCTAATATTGTTCATTACTCCATTATTTATGTAGGTATGAAACTAAATATCAGTTCACATATTTATTTACTTATTATTTTACACATATTCTAGTCTTCTCCTCAATGGATAATTATTATTGTGTAGCACCCCATTGTACTTTTACACTGCTTATCTGTTTCAATTGTTACTGGATTTATTTTCTCACCCCGTTACTCTATGCCTTGTGAAATTCTTACTAAGCATTCTTCTCTGGAACTAATGGAATGACTAGTTATACAAGGGATCACAAAAGTTCATTCCCTCAGCTCACACTTTGACAACACTTCCTGAAAGTGTTACTACAGAAAGAAAAGGTAGAACAAAAATGGAAACAGAAATAAATATGCTTTCTTCTGTGAGTTTGCCTTCCAGATCTCCTGTGGGAATGGTGCACTTTCCACTCTCACATGATTTAATTTAATAAACTCCATGATTCAAACATATTGGAAAATGGAAAAGGAAACTTGCATTTATGACACTCAAAGAACTGCAGCTGAGTGTGAGGATACAAAACCTTTCTGACAGCTTTTGCCAGCTGTACTCAAGTAACTGGCAAAACTATAATGCTCAACAAATCATTTTAATATCAGAATGAATAGGAAATTAACTTTGATGTCATTATCCATAAAATGAATGAATCCATTTGCCTATTATGGCTACCTAAGCCTGAGGATATCTGGTCATTCTATTAAGTAAAGAACTTCTCAAAAGCTGACTTCACACTTCTAAAGACTAGTGTGGTCTCCTTTAAGGCCCCCGAGCCTGCGGTAAACACTACGCAAGCCGCTGAATCACTTACAAATGCCTTCTACCAGCACCTGCAGGACTGCATGGATCAGGCAATCCCAAACAAAACAAAGACTCTTTGTACCAAAGGCAGGCGTCCAGCCTGGTGGACCCCAGCCATAAACAGACTCTACAACAAAAGGAGGAAGCTACTACAAGATAGAGCTAAATCCTTAAGAGGTAAGACACATTTGATCATTATAAGTAAAAAGCTAAGAGCTCTCATAAAATCATCCAAAGCAAATTTTGAGAAAAAAATAGCTAAGAACTCAAAAGACAATCATAAGGCCTTCTTTAGCTATGTTAGAAACCTGGGAGGAAGCTCCCAGATATGCTCAGAATTAGTTCAAAACGATGTGAAGATTACTGATCCTACAGACATTGCCAACATACTGGCTGACAGGTTCAGTGCAAACTTCACCCCACCCTCCGAGCCAAAAGGAGATATATCTATACCAAATGATAGTAGCCCCCCAAACATCTCAAATGCCCAGGTGAAAACTGCTCTCTCCAAGGCAAAAAACACTGCATCCATGGGACCTGATGGTGTCCCCGGATGTGTACTCCACGAACTCAACGAGGAATTAAACCCACAGTTAGGACAGCTGTTTAATCTCAGTCTCACCTCTGGATACGTACTCAGGGAGTGGCGCACAGCGACTGTGGTCACACTTCACAAAGGCGGTGCCTCCACCGACCCTGGAAATTACCGTCCCATTAGCTTGACAAGCCTTATCTGCAAAGCCATGGAAAGGATCATAATGGATCTCATAAATAAAGACATAGGGAATTTGCAGACTCTGGATCAAACCCAGTTTGGCTTTGTCAAAGGCAGATCATGCCTTCTAAACTTGGTTGACTTCTTTGAAACGGTCACCAAGGCCATTGATGAGGGTAAGGCAGTTCATACAGCCTACCTGGACCTAGCAAAGGCCTTCGATACAATACCCCACTCAGGTATCATTGAAAAACTCATCAGCCTAAAGGTAAACCCATACGTCACAAGATGGGTTGCAAACTGGCTGAGTGACAGAACCCACAGGGTCAGAGTTGCTGGCGTCATGTCAGACTCAATGCCTGTCACAAGTGGTGTCCCACAGGGCTCAGTCTTGGGCCCACTCTTGTTCGGCATCTACTTCTCCGAAGTACAAGCAAACACAGGAGGGTTATGGCTGACCAAGTTTGCAGATGACTGCAAACTGGGCGCCATAGTCGAAAACACATCTGACACAGATATCCTTCAGAAGGGCCTCACAGAAACGGATAAATGGTGCCGGAGCCATGGCCTAAAGTTAAATGCCAAAAAATGCATAGTCATACCCTTCGGGAAAATCAAGGTTACCCCTAGCTACCATATAAGAGGCAATCCACTGAGCACAGAAGAAGTTATCAGGGACCTGGGGACCCAGGTTGACAGTAACCTTTCATTCGACACTCATGTTGCTAAAATAGTTAGGAAGACCTTCTACATTGCCCACCTGATCATGAAGGGATTCACATCTAGATCAAGGGAGGTCATAGTCTCCCTGTACTCATCACTCATCAGACCAATGATTGAGTACAATGCCCCATTCGGAATGTATCTGACCCGACACTTGCAGCAGCTGGAGAGGCCACAAAAGTTCCTCACCAAAAGGATAAAAGGTCTCAAAGATATGTCTTAAGCTGCCCGGCTGAAAGAACTCCAGCTCTATTCAGTCGCTTAACGCCTGCTCAGAGGTGACCTGTGCCTGACATACAAGGCCATGTCAAACCCAGATTTGATGAACATGCTTCACCTCAAAAAATCGAAATCTCTTAGAGCCACAAGGGCAGGAGACCTAAACCTAGACACAGCTATTAATAGGACGTGCTGGAGGGATAGATTCATCACCCAAAGACTCCCTATGCTGTGGAACAAAATCCCAGTATATGTGAGGCAGAGCACCTCACTGGCTTTGTTCAAGAGGAATCTTGACCAATGGATGGGAGATCGCAGATATACCCCAGGGATTACCTCAGTGTCTCTGCTCAACAGAGGCACTGCAAAATAATGGGAATAGTTTCTCCAAACTAAAGGGGTGGCGTAAGCCACAAAACTATGGGCTAGGCTTGTAAATGCCCTGGGGCAGATAGCCTAGTATAAACCTATGAACCTATGAACCTATGAAGTCCCATTTCTTTGAACAGCTATGCTTTTTGAAATGCGATGTTATAGATAGCAATGAATCCCTATTTGTGGCAACTATAGATGGCACGTTACAAGAAGTTATAACAAAGTCAGGCATAGCATTCACTGCTTTTTTTTTTTTCAGTTGGCTTTCCATTGCTAAATTTAGTGTTCTTGTGATTGCATTATATTCCTGTCTTCCTCAGAGTAATTTTTTTTATTGTGGTACCATTCTTTTAGCTTTCACCTTTCAGTCTCCAATTTGTGATTGCAATATATGATGAAACATTTACTCCCCATTTCTAAGGTATAAGCGGATACTTAGTATGAGGAATTATGAAGTGAGATGTTGAAAATATTCCTTTCAAATTCTATTAATGTCAGCTGAGGTTTCGTCACTGTCAAAAACAATGCTTTTCTAGTACTACATTCTGCTCTGCAGTTTTTAAATGGTTCCCTAGTTCTGTAACAATAGTGCAAGAAAAAAAACTGCAAGTCTTGGCATTTCAAATGAAAAAAAAATGAAATAGAAACAGAAAAGCATCAAATTCTGGTACTTTTATATCTTTCACATGTTCTTAGTGGAGGGAATTACTACCCCCCCCCCACACACACACACAACCATGAGGGGATGTGCCACTCACACCACAACTTCTTATATCCAACAACACAGTATACCTCAAAGTAAGGGGAACACCATGAAATGTTGCATCCTCAGACTTAGTATATATTCCCTCATTTGCACTTGTACTCCCACAGTTATGAGCATTTATAGGCCTCAGACTTTCAGTATTTATCCCAATGAAAAAAAATATTGCTGAGACAATCTTATGGCCTACCACTATTTCATGTAAATAGCTAATATATACAGTGTGCTTTCTCCTGGTTCATTGTGGACCAGAAGGTTTATTATTTAAAGCAATTATGGAGAAAATCCTGTTACTGAAAATACAGAATATTCACTACAGTCACTACAGCTGTTAGTTAAGTGAGGTCTTCTGACAATACAATACATTCTTACCTACTTTCCCTTGTCAGACTGGTACATTCAAAAATGTAATTCTCTGCAGAGCATAGTGTGGTGTGAATGTTTATCTGGAGGCTGCTACCTTAATGTAGTTGCATGAATTTCTACAGCAAATAGTATGATGAGGGTACTTATGCCTGACAACCATGATGCAGTTCTGAGCATCTCTGCAGGATATACTTCAGAATGAATGGCCATCTGAGGCATTGATACGTTGATACAGTACTGAAACATGGCACAGCTGTATAAGCTAGCTTTTTATAATAACAACTTCTAAGTTGCAAACTAGTATTGTGTTTTACTGGGTAGAAGAGAGGCAATGCTGAATGGTGTTGATTATTTAGTAGCTGATATCCATTTCAAAAATACTGTCCATATCCCTGCCCTTGTACACAAAATGTGAATGTGCTAATGTTCTTCCTGCTTAATAATCTCAAAGCCTGGTAAAAAAGTTGTCTTTCCTAAACTGAAGATGTGCTAGTGAACATATTATTTGGTGTAACCATTTAAAGTAGAGCTATCTAAACTCATTTTATATTAGAGCACGTATTTCAAATATTAGTGAAGCCATCCTAAGCAAACACATTTATATGCAATATTTTAACCAGCTGAATAGTTTAGGTGCTGTGCCTAGTCAAACATATCGTTGTTTTCCTCTTATAATGATTATTTACAAGTACAAGTCATTTTCTGCCATTTTGTTACTGTTATGTATTCCCTAGTATCATGGAGAATTATTTTAACTTACAGAAACCAGCATGGGTGTGCCCTGACTTAGTGATACATAGGAATAAATCCCTGCCTGTATCACAGATGACCTGGGTTCATATACCAGCATGGGTGCTGGAGGAGCCAGGTGGGAGAGGGTAAGAGTGAGCAGCGAGTATTGGCTGATGCATCCTGGGGAGTTAGAGATGTGGTTCTGGTCAGCTGTTTTCCACCAGCATGAAGAGGTCTGAGGGAGCAAGAAAATGCAATGTAGCCAACGAACATGGACTTAGTGCTACAAAGTCAGCAACAGTAGTTTGCACTGTATGTGTGGATGGGAATGTGTACACACAAGGGGAAAATACTGTAGAACTTTGGGATAATGTGCCCACATCAACCAACATTTACAGGATTAGGGTCAGAGACAGAAATATCCTCATGGCCTGCATCAGAATTAGGCATGACCACAGACTCCTCCATGGTTGCCTGGCTGATTTCCCCCAATCCCATCAGCAGTCACTACTGGGCTGCTAATTTCCCATGTTCCCATGCACTGTGATTGAATGTGCTTAACATTGTGTGGGGGAGGGGGATTGCTGAAGTTTGGCAAATACAGAGGGGAAAAGAACATAACAAAAAAGGATCTAGCTTGTTGACCTTGTTGTTGAACCTTTACTTGCAGATGATGTTAGCTTCAAATGACTCTGATGTTAATCAGGCATCAGGCTGATTCACTACTGTATGTGAAACAGCTAAGATGAAGTAGTTCCTCCAAACCACAGGTCAGAAAAGAGTGGATTACTGTCTTAGGGTGAGGTGAGATCACATACCTTACATGTAACAGTACAAATCTTGTGGTTTTATTTAGAAGTATGTATTAAGAAGATCAGGAGATTAATCAGCAGACTAGACCAGCAGGCATATTTTGTACAGTTATTTATAGATTTGCATTTCAACCAAATATTTCAGTAATGATTTTCTTCTACCCTACCTTACATTAGCCAATGTCATGATGTTGACAGAGGGGAAGTGTAGCGTTATAGTCTATTCAAGTCTATGGAATTTTCCATCTGCAATTACTTGTAAATTGTTTAATCTTGTAACTAATAATGTATGCCAAGTGCATCACTTCACTTGGTTAACTCCCTACAAGCTCTTAGCTTTCTATCAGGCTATAGAAGAGTATGCCAGAAGGTCCCAGTTTGTATGTCATCTGTTACGAAGTTGTGGATTTTGTTGAATTTGTCAGATTTTGCTTTTGTACTAATTGTCATGGCTTTTGCTTCATGGTATGTGCTGTGACATTCACACTTCTAATTTGTCTTCTACTCACTGCCTGCACCTGTTTTCATAGAATTGTCAGCATTTCATGTCGCACAATACTACACTTAGTACAGCTGCTTTTGACATCAGTTGCCGAAGCTGCCCTGCATGCATTCATGGATGAAATAAGTAGTGCTAAGAAGGAAATACCCATGATGCTGTTACAATTTAATAGTAGAGGGGCTGTGTTATGTTATGACACATGTCATTGTGATGCTATTCACCTCATAAGAGCTGTTGTATGCTACATTTCAGTACCTGGGTGGAAGAGTAATTCTACACTTCATGGACAACATCTGGCATGTATGCATTTTAAATCCAAGCTGTATGTTTATATTCTGTGATACAGACAGCTTTGAAACCACAATTGTGGGTATATGTGCCTTTGACGAGTACAGTTTTGGATATTTTACATATGAAAGTCATTAGCAAAAACACATAATATGGGCAACTAGTAAACCTGAATTTTTGGTCTAGATAAATTACATGTTGCTGCATAATTCTACACATATTTTCATATGGCATTGTGTTGAAGTGTTGTCAAATGTTTATGTGTGTTGTGTTAAAAGTTGCCATGTAATGTCTCTGGTTCCATATGGTCGCATATTGAGTGGGAGGATTATCATCTGCCCTGCACAGTATTAGCCAGTAACATTCTGCCTACCCAATGTTGCATCAGTACATCTGGAGTTATGCTGCCTATATGGCTAACCTGTGTATCATTTAGAGAAACATTCATGTGCTCTATCTGTCCTTAGGATGTTACTCTTGTATGTGAACCTGCTATTTGGTTTAACATTTGACTTCCCTCTTTTTGGTACTCTTTCTAGAAATAATTGTCATGCTGCTGTCTGTAAACATGAGCAAAAGAAGAAAAAAATGATACTCAAGGCTTTTGCAATATGATTGTTTGATGTAAACATTGTCACTGTGGACAAAAGGTACATCACAAAGTGTTATACTACAAACTATGAAGTCACAGAAACTAGTCTTTTCAATGTAGTAAGTAAAACTTCAAAAACAGCAACTGAAATCGACTACTTGATGGTGAGGACATATAGCCATGAAGGAGAAGCTTGTTTCAGATAAGGAATTTATTAAGAAGTGTCTTGGGAGATTTACAGATGTGGCTTGCCCCAAAAAACAAAAACAAAAAAAAAATCAGTGGTAGAAATAAATGAGTCTTCATATCAAACTTTTGCCGGCTGGATCTGGATAGAGTATCTGTCATGAAACAAAATAATCTTTGCAGTGAAAAAATAGTCTGTCAAAGAGTTTCAGCTTTCACTCAACAAAATCATTCTTGTATGGGATACTACCAAACTGTCTATTCATTCTGCTGTGGTAGAAGATTCATTGGATATTTGTACAATGGAGAATGGATCAAAAGAAAAGGACATACATGGGGAGTGTGTTGGGTTTTGCAGAAAATGAAGCTTAGTGCTGAAGTATTATATGGTATTACAACTCATGGTGTACCTTGAATGGCACTGATGCAAACCAGATTCTGGCCTCAGGTGGTCATGTAGAAATAGATTTTCTACAAATGACCAAGGACAAGCTGGACTACATTACATCTGCTTGGATTAGCACTCTTTTCGTTAAACTCTTAAATCACTTTTTTATATGAAATATCTACTTTCTTTCAAGAGGTTTGTCTTTTGTTCATGTCAGTTTGGCTGTGGAATTGGTGTATATAAATTACGGGGCTTCACTCTTCTCTTGAAGTGAATTTTGTACCACCCATGACTGGCGTATATAACCAGGTACTTATGTGTGTAAACATGATCATTATCCTTTATGTTATATATGGGACCACACTGCAATGCGTTAATGTGTAACCCAGTGAAAATGCCCAAGGAACTTGACAGATACAGTCATTTTGGCAGTGAGATCATAGTATACAGCAACACACAAGTTATGGAAATTTTCCAAAAAATGCCATTACTGGTCGCGACTTTAATCTCAGAGGATAATGAGACAGTACAGTGTAGAATCAGCACTGTTATAAACTATAGTGCCTTGCAGTAACAAAATACTCCTTGCAACATAGCATCCCGGCTGTGTTACTACAACATGCTGCTGCTATTTCAGATACATGTTACTAGAACACTGAGATTAGATTAAGTACATGCTTGTGTCAAACACCACAGGTCCCATGGCTGTTTATAAAAAAACAAAAAAAACAAACAAAAAAAAAAACAACAAAACATGTAGGTTGCATATTAAATGACTATACAAGCTATGAGAGTAGAAGAGTAATTCTATTGCATGCTTACTGTGCCCGCTGATATACCTAGGGTATGTAAAGAGACTAGCATGGATGCTCATAGCTCCAGTTCTAGCAAGGAACTTACTATTGTCATAAACATACCAACAGAGCACAAAGTGTAGTGAGCATGGACTTCTAGGCTACAAATTCCCTCACAGAGCCAAATTTCACAAGTGAAGCATCCATGGCACATATATCATGGTAGAGTAAAGCATCTGTGCATCATACTGAATTCCTCTATTGTGCCAAATATTGATAGTGATGTGATGTATAACTTTTAATATGAAGATTAGGGCTATTGTGGCATAGATGTGGTCAACCATTCCTTCAGTTCTTGCATAGCACCAGATATTGCCAGGATGCAGCTTTGAAGTGTGCAGCATTGTGTGTACAAACATCTATACCTCTAATAACTGCATGGTATCCAATATTACCAACAATGTTTCACTGTATATACAACATGCCCAGGAGGAGCACAGTTATCACCAGCAATGGGCCTATTGGTCATACAGCACAATGGGGGGTTGGTGGTTATACAAGTAATGTTTGCACGGTGGCCATCACCAACAGCAATAAAGATATGGTCCACAGACACATGGATATGAGTATTGGTATATTTAATGCCTGCATCACAACCAGCGTCACCGGTGATGCACCTAAGGATCAAAGAGCATGGTGGATATAGGACCCAATCCCTTGTATTATACAGGGTTTACAAAAAGTCCAAACAGTGCATATTACAGCTGTACTAGACACTTCACTGGGATATATAAAGAAACACATAATGTCTATATACATGACTTCACAATTTACACTCATTGTAAAGTTTGTATAGTGTTTGCTGACATTGACTGTCTTCTTTGGTTGCTGATGCAAACATCATCTGAAACAAAAAGAAACAAAGGACAGAAAAAAATGGGGTCCTGTGTCATCACTGGCAACAACAAGGAGTTACACATAAGACATACTTACCAAAGGGAGGTGACTATTTGTACTCAGCCATCTTCATCAGGTATTGCAGAGAGTCAGAGACCCTGCTGTGCATATCTCCATATAACTTCCTTCTCTGTCCTCTGGTTTGGTAGCTCCTTGGTGGACATTCCAGTCTTTGACTCCATGGTAATTGTACACCAAACAGCTGCACAGGAATTCTCAGTCTCTAAGAGGTACTCACTGATAGATGCCCTGCATGCTGTCATATATAACTGATAAAAATACAGGTATGCTGATTACATTAATTTTGTGTTCATTGATATGGGAGTTTCTTCAAAGATGGCAGTTCTATTCACACAAGTGGGCATGGAATAAAACATACTATAGTGTCATGTCAACTGCTATACATGACATGCCTGATTCACTACATAGCATTGTATGTTCTTTCTATTAAAGAATTGGAAACATTGCAGTTTCTGTCTATTTATCAATTGAAAATCTCTTTTCAGCAATGTCACAGAGAGAAAATGCTCCAAAAAAATGCAACAATCAGTATATGGTAAACATTATACAGTATATTTGTACATACAGTTGCTATATTCTGTACTGTATATATTGTAGCCTATATTTGTTCTGATGTATACAGTATACACTGTAACAAATATATGTTCAAACAGAGTGCAGTTGAAAATATATACATATCAGATACATAGAGAAAACATTGTATAACGTTTGTTCGCAAGGCAATGAACGTAATGGAATATTGCACAACAAGTAGATGATATTATAATAGCAATTACAGGAAGACAAGAATGAATCTGCCTCTAACATGATGCTTCCATTGTACAGAAAGATTTCTACATGGCCCACCTCCTAAGTAAGGGTATCTCATCCAGGGACAAAGAAGTCATAACATCCCTGTATTCTTCCCTTATAAGGCCCATTATTGAGTACAACGCCTCATTCGGCATGTATCTCGCAAAGCACATGCAGCAGCTGGAGAGACCACAGAGGTTCCTCACCAGGAGAATCCAGGGCCTCAAACATCTACCATACACAGATAGGCTAAAAGCCCTGTCCCTCTACTCAGTTTCATACAGACTCCTCAGAGGTGACCTCTGTCTGGCAGACAAAGCAATCTCAGACCATGCCTTGATTGTGACTGCTGCATATCCACAAATCAAGCTCCACTCGAGCAACCCATACGCGCGACCTCAACCTGGTGTGTGATATCAATAGGACATGTTGTTGGATAGATTTGTGTCTCAGAGACTCCCCCATCTGTGGAATAGACTCCCTCTCCAAGTCAAGCAGAGAACCTCATTATCCCTTTTTAAGTGCAACCTGGATAACTGGATGGGAAACAAAAAATACACCCCTGGTATTCCACCTGTGCCCCTGCTGGAGAGGGAGTCTGGGTGCTGGCTTGTCTAAACATGGGCTAAACTCTCGGCTAGACTTATAAGGGCCTCAGGGCCAATAGCCTAGCAACATCCTATGATCCTATGAACATGATACACACAATATAAATGACATTAGACCATTTGATAATCTGAAAGAATTCAGAAGATCTTATCACATTGCAATAGACACATCATATTCTAGAAAAAAAATACATATACGATTTTTGAGGGTTGACTTTTGTATAAATAGATGTGATATATCTGAACAGTAGGTACTGCAAGAAACTTAACTTTTCCCCTAAGTCAGTACCAACAAATCGTCTTCCTTCACATTGCATACTACAGGACCAGATCTATAATTGCACAAGTCTACACTAAAGCTGTAATTAGCTGCACTGAACTAAGTACTGCTGCTCTACAGAGACCGCAGAGTCCCTGTACATCAACTCTTTTGTCCAGGAATCCACTGCTTCCTTGTTATTACCCTCATTCTCTACCTTCTCGTTTATGGTAATACTCCCTCTGTCCTGCTATATTCTCATTTTACAGTTTCTCACTCAATAGGACTGACATCATGGAGAAGCAGTTAACCAGCTCCACTTCCTTTCACAGCCTTTTAGCACCTTGTATATAAGGCAGTGTAGGAATTGCCTTATTCTCACTGAAAATAAATTCCTATCCAACCTTGTAGAATTCCATCTGTAAGAGGTATAAATGCCTACTGAACATGGAGACAGCTCTCAACCATCTTATGGCACTCAGTGAAAATCACCTCTCAACACTCTCATCCATACACATGTGACAACCTCATACAGACAACACAAAAAAGTCTTATACTGATGCTGTTAAAAATCCATACCAAACCCATATACAACTCTTAAGTTTAGGTGCTTGAGTAAGTCCCCCCCACCAGTACATCGACTCTATATACTCCTCCACCATCAAATCAATGACAGCAGTCCACATTCCTGGACTTGTATAAAGCAGCTACTAGGAATGTTCACATGATTGGTGAATCTATTGTCAAACATACAGACTCGGTGCTTACCAAACTGGGCAAGAATAGGGTTATACTCATAAGCCTCTCTGGAACCAGGATTGTAGGCTTAACAATGGTGATTAAGATCATGTCCACCAGTAAATAAGATTATCATATAACAGTAGTTCATGTGTTGTAAAAGTGGAGTAAATGACTTAGCTCACAAACGCCTGAGGGGACATGTAGAAGAAGATGCTGGAACACAAGAATCAAGCTATTGTAAGGCTCTGCTTCTGTTTGGAATCCTCCTCTCACCAAGGATGATGCCTAAATACAAGGAAAAGATAACTGGTTTCAACACTGGCTAAGAAGCTTGTGTTATTTTGGGAGATCCAGTATGTACCAGCCCAAGATGAGATGAGTGACAGTCAAATTTGATTTGCAAAGAATGATTTGCATTTCTCATTCAAGGGTTTCTGCATATTGGCTAAAGCCTTTGTTGTCCCATTATGCCCTGTTTAGTTTGAGTTCATCTAATGAACATTCCAATTTAACAAGCTCATCTAATCACAAACTGGACACATCAAAGTGGCTGTTTTCAATGTCAAGGGTCTTAGCAAAAAATTGTCTGATTGTGAGGAACTTCTGCATCTGAAATGTGTCCGTGCATGTGTAGTTCCCAAAAGATGGTTTAAATGTAAGACAACCTTCAATCACTACATGTCTTTTGTGTCTATCATGCCTTTAGACTTTTAAAAACTGTGTCTGAGTCTCAGTGTTTGTTAATGGCCATATCCCTTCCAGACTGATTCCCAAAGACTCCCACAGTGGACTCTTAGAACTCCATCTTTCTTTAGTTAAGCCAAACGTTTAACTTACAAATTATCAGTCCCCCTCATGCCCCAGATGATCATAGAACATTCCTGGTTTTTCTAAAAGACATCCCTATAATTAACAACTCGTTAATCCTTGGTGACTTCAATTATCCTTCCATAGATCAACATACCTATACTTTCAGTGTAGGTATGTAACATGATTTTTGGATTAGGTAAAAAAAAAACCTCACTCTCTCAATTTGTCCTCAGACCCACCTGGGGTAGAAACATGTTCATTCTGGTTCTCACAAACTCAGCTTATGTACGTTCCATTTCTTGGTCTGCCATTCACCAGTAAAGTCAGAACAGCAGTTTGTGAACTTCGCTGTCAGAACCCAGATTCTCCAGGCACCAACACAACCTCCTTCTTTAGAGACTTTAGAAATGCCAACTTTATACTTCTACATCAACATCTCTAAATGTACCACAAATATTTTCACAGTTGATGTTGGACGTGCAGTGAGCTACTCTATGGATGTTTGTGTCCATTTAGATAATACATTGATCTAGCAGTCCCCACTAAAGAACAAATATTTTATTTATTTTTATTTATTTTACATTTGTTTACTGGAAAAGTCAGACTGGGCAGGCTGCCCATTTTCAGCAGCAGCTTGGAGAGAAAAATTCCATTATTAACGGTGCAATATAATAAAAATAGAAAAAATGAATTATAGTTAAGTCTGCAATAGAAAGCTTATCTAATACATTATAAAATTGTTGTCATACACAATTAGCAATAGTTGCATTTAGTGGTAGTTGTCTATAGATGTACATAGTACATTATACAGTGAACTCATATACATTCAAATACAGAAGACATTTACTTTAATGCATTATAATACACAATACAAAATACAATGAGAAATTCACAAATATATGACCCTGGTGGTCCAACAATACGAACAAACAGTTCAGCAAAATCATGACAAACCTAAAATTACAAAGAAAGACCCAAATTCTTCAGCATGAGAATAGCATAAAAACATCATTATGAAACTGAAAGGCACTATAAGGACCAGCAAAGTATTCCATCAACTGAGGCTAGAGACTGAAGCAAATAATAACTACATGTTATTCTTTGGCTGCATTAGAAAAGCTAAGAAATAATTCATAAAATTGTTCTGAACTTTCCACAATGGGGGTCCCGCACAAATCCAAATGACATTGCAAGCATACTGTCAAACAAGTTTCTTCTAACCTCTCCCCATAAACTCCCATCTCAGCTACAGTCATCTCTGAGTCACTTTTACCTCCTACCACTGCAAAGGAACATGTCTGTAATCCACTTTTTATGGCCAGAAACACTTCTGGAAAGAGTCCTAATCTCCTGCCTGATGTCATAATTAAATGTCAAACATCCATTTGTAGAACCTCTCCTTAAACTTTCTAATCTATGCCTAGATACAGGCTATGCCCATGAATACTGCTACACCTAAACAAGGGGGACCCTCCACCACCAATGAAATCTACATACTTAGCAGCCATATGGAAAGCCATGGAGTGCATTATCACAGACCTCATAAATCATGATATCAAAAATCTTCTTAGATTTAACCTATAACCAATTTGGCTTCATAAAGGGTAGATCATGCTTGCTAAAACATGCCACTTTCATTGAGAAAGTCAGTGGGCAATGACCATGCTGGTCATACTTCCTATTTTGATCTAGACAAGACTTTTGGCAACATTCAGCATGAAGAAATTGTTAGTAATCTAATGGCCATAAATGTTGATCCCTATGTTACATGATGGAGCCAATTGGCTCAGGGAGAGTATGCACATTGTTATTTTTAGGTGATGCATCCTCAAACAGAGAGAAGGTGACCAGTGGTGTCCCCCAAGTATCTAAACTTGATTCCTCTCATGTTTGGGGTTTATTTCAATAACCTTAAAAGGGTTAATAATGATCTCTGGTAGACCTAAATTTTCTGATAACTGCAAAATGGTAGTAATAGTCAAGTTCTCCAAAAACACATTTACCAGTTAAAATTAACTAATACAAGTTAACATCCAGCATTTAGAAATAGAGCATAAACTGAAAGTCAAGACGTTTAGTGTTGTTCCCTCTGGGAAACAGCTTTTCAAGCATTGGCAATGGCTATTATCAAGTAAAATAGTGATTAGAGATGTTGGTTCCTGTCTGATCATGATATGTTTTTCTTCCATATTTCATAATTAATTGCCAAAAGCATCTCTTCGAAATGCAAGAACATCATCATTCCATTATATTCTGCTCCAGACAGCTCCATTATTGAATATAACACACCATTTGGCATGCATCTTATTTGGCCCATAAAAAAGCTTGAAAGCCTCATGGGTTCCTAACAAAAAAGATCTCTGGTGTCAAAAATCATAGCTACTAGGAGAGAATGGAAGCTTTGTCCTTGTACACTGCGACTTATGGACTCCTAATGGGTGATTTATACCTTGTTTACCATGCTCTTAGGGATTCTGCAATCCTTGACCACCTTTTCCTGGTATATCAAATAATGAAGCCAACTGCAGAACTTGAGATTGAAGCCTACTTCAGGAAATAAATAAAACAAAATGAAGAGGCAGGCTCATCATGCAGTGTCTCCTCCTGCTCTGGACTAAAATTTCCTCAGCATGTCAAGCGATGTGATGCCTTGTCATCCTTAAGACATAGCTTGGTTAACTGGGTGGGTGCCATTCAATTTCATTGGCACTTAGAGGTCTCACTCTCCTTCAAAAAAGTGGTAGAGCTTGAAGGTGGTTATTGGCAAGGTGCACATGGCATCTAGTCTAATCACCTTGTACATCTTATGATCCAATGATTGACTTAAGGCTAAGTGAGGCTAAGTAAGGAGGTCAGTAAAGTGAGAGGAAACTTTGAAGTGATGCACCAAGGGTACAGTGGTAATATCTAAAAGACAAAGATATATGTGACTACATAGGAAAAATGGATATTCAGATAAATGAAAGCTGACAGAGGCAGAGGAAGTTTATAAGTGAAGGTAGAGGTACAGTGGCAGGTACAGGTATTTATGAAATATGATTTTAGTGAGAACTAAAAGAAGTTTGGTTTGCTGATCTGCTGGATGGAGGTTGGTCCAGAGTTCTAGATTTTAGTGATATAGCTAGGGTAAAGTGAATTAGGTATAAACACGAACTTGCCCTGCTGTGCTACGCTTGTTTATAGGAATGTGCCAAACATGTACTTACAACATGTGCATTATATGACATTAAGTATCTACTGAAGAGGTTGGGGACTCACAGGTATACATGAGAAGAGCTCCTTACATGCCTCTAAGTCTACTATACAATTGCCTTTTTGACTACGTGTTTGGCATGTTAAAACACAGGTAGCAGTTTACAATCGCTGGTGTTTGGAAACACAT
Source organism: Protopterus annectens (assembly GCF_019279795.1). Lineage (NCBI taxonomy): Eukaryota > Metazoa > Chordata > Ceratodontiformes > Protopteridae > Protopterus > Protopterus annectens. The sequence continues at coordinate 1,687,209,635 of NC_056737.1, forward strand.
GGAAACCCTTTCCTGTCATACTACCCTGGACAGCTATTCTACAGCATAGCTATAGGCCAGAGGTGTGTGAACTTCAGTGAGAACAGTATGGTTCCACCGATGATTGGGTATCAGTACAAATAACCATATTAAGGTGACACTCTACAGCAAGTCTCCCTTCACTCCCTTTGCCAGCATCAGAATTTAGTTTTTGCATAATCAGTTGTACTTGGGATTCCTCACAGATCTGCCAACTCTTTCTTGAGTTGACTGACATTATTGCTTTTCTTTCTTACCTTTATGTTCACAAGTGTTCTGTCATCTGGTCAGTTGCTCTTTGCAATACAAAAAGCCATAGTCAGCTCCATAAAATGAACCTCTGACAGAGGCAAAATGGAGCATCATTATCTACAGCTAGTAGAAACTGTAACTTAAGCTTTAATGTCTAGAACACAGATCCTGAATCAATAATGTTCTCACTTTTAGTCTACCAGAAGAGAAAGAAAGCATCACTCGTATCCATTTAGTGCAGAAACATCTGCAGAAAGTGGTGTTTTTTCAGTTTAAGGTCCATCATGCATTACATAATGTGCGTATTGGTGCCTGTGACTTACATAAGTCCACTGTTGCAACTCCTGCTTATGATATGATTATTCATTTCCTCAAACCTTAAGAAAAGTATGCTATTCCTGGTCAGATCCATTAACTTCAACATGTTTTGTTTGGCTCTACTGAAGTATAATTTGCAGAAGACTTGTATTTGTACAGATAATGAAATGGAACAAATGCAGAAACATCTGTTTCAAACTAACAGCAGCCTCCAAGAAACTCTAAATGAGATTGCTAGCTACTGTACATTTCAAGTTTTGGTCAAGGACAGCTGGATTTATTGTCACACTGTGGATAGTCCCTATGTTTTTGCATAACTATCACCCAGACTTATTAAAGCAGGGAAAATTTCCTTGGTAGTAGTTACTAAAATCTTCTTGATTAATTTTTAAATTTGTGTTTCTAGTTAAGTACTATAAATAGTTCAAAGTCCTTTCAAAACATCATAGGAATTTCACAGACTAATAAAGTTCTCCATGTTTTATGTAAATTAGAATATGAAGTTAATTACTTTGCAGTACAGTTTGTTATTTTTTTTCTTGCCATCAATTAGGTTTCTCTAACCAACTGCTGCACACTTTTGGACATTAAGGACATTCTCATTTTTGTCATGTTTGTAAACTACCATGGGAGCAATAAGCTTTACTTTTCACTTTTCTTCCTTTTCCAACCTTTTCTTTATTTTTCCTAGGGGTAGCAGCCTCTCAGCCACAGCAACTTAGATTAACAGAGGGATGACTGTCCCACATAAGTTCATAAGTTCATAAGTTAGGTAAAGTGTTCAAGCTTTATGGCTATCAAAGAACGCCATCTCAGTAATTGCTGGATCTTCATATCCCTCAGCCCAATCATTCAAAAATGTTTTAAATTTTACTACACTGTTCACACTTCTGATACATTCAGGTAATTTATTTAAGCATTGTGTCATCCTGCGTGTTAAATAACAAGTTCTAGTCTTTTTATTACATAACTCTAAACAGAACTTTAAATGATGATGTTTATATGTCTTTGGATTATTATATACTTCCAAACCCAATAAAGATTGAAAAAAATAGTCGTTAAATACCTTATAGGCGAATATAAGTCAACTCATGATATTAGTATAATGAGGATATGAAAATCCAATGAAACAGATATGTCCTTATTGCATAAATGCTTAATATATTGATTCCATAGAAATATGTTACCAATTACTAAGAGTACAAAACATTATATTGCATTCCAAAATTGATTTGATATGTACCTTAAATAAGCTTGTTAAGACTTCAACTGCTCTTGTAAAGTTTTTGAGAATCAAACCCATCTGTCTCATGGCCTTATTACAAATGGCTCTCACAGGATTTTCAAAACAAAAAGAGGAATTAGTGAGCATAGCAAGATTTTGATATTCAGTAGCTTCTGATAAATCAAATGTAGCCAATGTAACAGATCTCCTTAATTTTTGTTTGCCAATATGCATATTACATATTTTCTCACTAAATAAAGAGACCAACTGTAGTAGCCCCCTTACCTAAGCATAGTAAATATTTAATAATATTCATGAAATAATCTTCATTATTAGTAAAATAAATACAATCATCAGAATACTTTATCAAGTAACAGTGATCATTGTACAGAATAGAGGCAAAAATTATATTAAACAACAAAAGCCCGAGCACAGATCCTGGAGGAACACTTGATCTCATCAGTACTATATCTGACTTTTGTTCATTGAATAAGTACTCTTTGGGTTCTGCCTCTGTAAAAATGATTAACCCAACTACATAAATATTGCTTAACCTCATATTATTCTAGAGTGTAGAATAGCCTTTCAAAAAATCATGTAGAGAAATATCAAGCAATGCAAGATTATTTTAAATATAATTTCATTAATACATCTTTTAAAGCATTTTGTATAATATCAATGTTAGACTTAATTTTCAATAATTTTGCACTGACATTTTATCTCCAGATTTATAATTTGAAGTAACTAATGATTCCTTCCTAGAACTTCTTATTTATCCATTATAGATCACAGAATTAAATGTTCTAATTAATATGCTCACTAATAATCTTTTATATTAACCCAAAAATTTTCAGGAATACAATCTGGTTCATTCAATATATCAGATGTAGTTTTATTTAAGTTGTGTAATAACATCTCTTCAATAATTTTAGGATATTTTCTCTTACCAATTCTTTCTTCAATGGATTGAGAATAACAATCATTTGCATAGATGCCAAAACCAGTAAAATATTTATTAAATGTATAAGCTATTATTTCATGATTAATAATCATTGACCCATTTACAAAAATAGAATTAATCTGATCAGTTTTACTCTTAAAGGAATTAATGTATTTATACATTTTTTGGTGTTTGTGCGATCATTTGCCAACAAATGTTCAGGTTTTATTTTTTTTTCATTTCTTATACTTAATGATAATTCCTTATTTCTCAACCTTATCATTTTTCATTAAACCTATTTAAAAAATTATGGTAAACACAATAAGCCCTCCTTTCCCTATTATTTCAATGTTTTCAGATTATAATTCCACCATACTGTGAACATATTTTTGGAATTTACTATTATATGGCCAGTTGTTCCAGCTATACTGTTATACAAAAGAGATATCCCCCACTAACTGACTCAGCCATCTCTACCCAATCCAAAGATAAATTATTCTTTAACTGGTAATAATCAATTGACCATAATTATAATGTTTGTCCATACTATCAATTCATCCGTAGCAACATTTTTAAATGAGAAGGACAAATGATCAGACAATCCTAAAGGAAGAGAAATCAGAATATTTCAAATTAAAATCTGACTATTAATACCTAGAAAATCTAGGATATCACTGCCTCAAGTTGGATCCAAAATCAATTATGTAATATTATGATACTCAAAAATATCAATAAATTCTCTTAAACAAATTACTTCTGCCTTCGTTTACCTGTTGATCAATGGTAGGATAATTATAGTCACCTATCAGTACCAGGTTTCTGCAATCTAAATTCATATTGAATTTAGACAGATAATCATAGAATATCTATTTCCATAATAAAATATCAATGTTATAGGATCATGCAGCAAAATTCCATAATCTTGGACTAATATATACTATAATTGAGTGACAGTCTTTACAAATTTACAAGAAATTGAATTTCTAACCCATAAAGTTATACCCCCACTTCTTTTTGCTTGTCTGTAAGCATTCAAATTAATCATACCCTAGTATCTGTAAGTCAGATGAATTCTATAGCTTGGTAACTCCAATAAACTCATATGCCTCAGAAAATGGAATGCATTTTAACTTATTTCCTTTGCTCCTCAAGCTTTGGTCATTTCAACAGAAACATTTTGAAGATCTATTTAATTTCCTCTTTTTATTGCACAAATAGATCTTCATATGAGGCCATAAAAATTCAACCTAATTCCTTCACAAAAGTGAAAAAAAACTAGATCTATAGTAAGGTGAACTACATCCCTTGAAAACCTTTTTAAATCATAAACACATTTTCCCAATTTTGTATTAATTTAATATTGTAGACAAAATACAGTTGTCTTTTAATTATTAAATAATATTGTCTTTAACCAGAGGTAATCTGATGAACAGATGAAAGGACGGATTTCACACAATGCCAATGCTTAGATTAAATGTTTTAAAATATTCAATTATATCAAGAATTGTATTTTTATGTTACATAATGGTGTCTACCTTAAATCATTAATACCTATCTTCAAATTAAATTTAATATAGGTTGGCTTAACCTTATTTAACCTTGGTAACAAATATAAATAATCAATTAACTTCAACCTTGGTAAAGAGGAAACTGTGATATGCTTTTATTAAATGATGTTATTTAACTAGCAATGCATTTTACACATTAGTCCCCAACTGCCAGTAGTTGAAAATAACATTCTACTGTTAGCTGATGCAGAAATTAATCTGGACTCTTTACTACGTTTATTATCTTTATCTTCCCTAAATAACCCTCTAAAATCTCTTATTTTAAACTTTCGTACCCATGCAATCTCTTGCCATCCTTTATTCTGCTCACTAATACAATTGTTAATATCATCATAGCAAAGGTTACATGGAATCCTACCACTTAAAAAAAGAAGAAGAAGAAGAAGAAAAGAAGAAGAAGAAGAAAGATTTTCCTCCAAACGTTGTTTGTGTCTTTTGGCTTTTCCCGGTTAGGGGTCACCACAGCGGAACTCCGGTCCGCTAATGATTGGCAGTGGATTTTTATGTGCCGGGTTACCAGCCCTGACGCACAACCTTCAACAAAGGCACACCCCATTCACGTATGCCTCCACACAGAAGACACTCTAGCTGAGAATCAAATGGGACAACATCTTGCTATGAGGCGACAACGCTACCACAGCACCACCACCGCAGTCATTTTCCTCCAAACATATTGAGTTCAAAACAACATATTTACTAGAATGAATCAAACATTGATGATTATTTACATTAGCTGAACTATGCAAAACCAATATGTAGGATGCGTTCCTACATAATGTGTTAATATATTAAAATATTCATTGGTAAGCTGATGGATGGTGCTGGCTGTTTTTTTGTTTTGTTCAGTTGATAGTTTGGCCTTTGCACCTTTCCATACTTGTGTTGGACTCTGTGTGTATTTGGACAGCATATTCTAAATCACTCACATATATCGCTAAAAAAGTAGTCATAACCAAACTGTTATCCACCAAAACTATAGAATCAATGAAATCTTCTTTCCCAGATTGTGCACATTGTTCCCTATTAACAGACAAAAACTGTCTCATTTGATATATCACTCGATAAACTTAATGAAATCTCTTCTACTAAATTTGTCAATGTAGAAGATTTACAAACATTCTTATTTTTCTTCATGCCAATAGCATTTCCAGCCGTCATTTTCTTCTTAACTAGAGTTCTAACCTTACTTAAAAAGTAAATTTTCCCAGCTTGATTTTGATCCTGATCCTTATTTAACTTCTGAATGATCAGCCTTACTTCCCTTGTTTCCATGCTCACTTTCTCATTATTACTTTTTTATATCCAAATGTTCTGACTCCAAATTTTTGACAAATTCAGAAACTGACCATAATCCTACTGTGTTACTGCATGTACATTCAGATTGAGAATTAAACAATTTAGTATTTAATATGATACTTAAATCTTCCAAACATTTATGATTAATATTCTTTTGTACTAAATCAGAATTTATAAGTAATACCGCATAAGTCACATATTTATCCAAACATTTCTGATTAAATTCTGAAGAACATTTGAATTTAAAGAATCCATAATAATCAGTTGTAAACTCTTATACTTTAATTTAACAAATTATGAAGTTATTATCCTATAACTACTTCAATGTCACAATACTCAAGTACCACAAAATAGCCAAATACAGCATCCATTCTAGAGTAGAACAGTTATAATTCAGCACACAGCCCCAGATAGGAATCCCTCATTAAACAGCACACAGTTTCAGTGCTGTACAACTGAATTTTATTCTCCTCCATTCATAAAAGGTCAACCAGGGAAGAGTTCACAGCACAGCAGGCACACTAAACATCAGAAATTCATTTCTGAGATGTAGTTTAGTGGTTGTGTAGAGAATGAGATAGAATAGTTCTTCTACTGTGCATTACATCAACTCTGCTGTACAAAAACTTTTGGAGGTAATTTTTTGTTTTGTGCTTTTATTCCCACCACTCTTAGGTTATTTAGGTATAGTATCCTTGGACTATTTTCAGTTCAGCCATGTTTTGTGATGCAATCTCTATCTAGGATTAGCTTGCTGTTATGATTTGCTAAGTACCTCCTGCACCTTTTCTTCAATACCATCAATGGATGTTTGATGATGTTTAAATGCAGGCTTTTTGATCTCTGTGTCCAAAAGTGCTCTTATGATGTTTTGCTTCCTGGGTAACAGAGCTCTTTGTAGCTGCCCCCATGAGGAATAGAGATATTGTGGAAATAGTAGACCTCTCTGTTCTTCTGGTAACTGGTCAGAAAATGTTATTTTATTAAAATGCAGCTTCTTACTTCAGTGACTATTGTAGGATTATAAAGTTGGTCACTGGGTGCTGTTTTCATGTATATGCTAACAGGGCAGTAAGTACACCTCCAACAGTATTTTTTCTTGATATGACAGAACAATGCAGGGATTATATTTCATAAAGCACAGCGATAAGTCAACACAATATAATGTCAGTTACTTGGTAAACAGGGTGGACAAGGAAGTCTGGAGTTGGGCTTATTCTTGCATTCACCAGAAACCTCAAGGAAGTGGCATTTCTTGGTGGTTCTCATATAAGTTTTGCTTCTTGCTAACTTTACCCTCAGTATTTTTACACCATAAGGCTTTGCCTGCAGATGATGGCTCCCATTGTTGGAGGGTTGGGTGGTTTCTTCTCAGATATAAATTTTGGATTTATGTCCTTTTCTTGGACTTGAGTACTATTTTGTGCATAGTTTGTTTTCATTGCTGGGACTTAGTGGTATTTTGTGCTGGGTCTTCTGTCAGAGCAGAACTCATCATTCCGTACATGGACAAGATCCTAATATATGTGATAACTGCTTTGGTACTACATGCCAGGTCTTCATGATAGATTGATATTTATTTCTGACAATGTGACTGGGTTTGTGTCCAATTGCCAAGAGGTAAATATTAAGAACCATGAAAGTCATGGAGATAAAGGTATGCTTATACAAGAAGGAAACGTTGCCCACAGTAAACAGAACTAAATTTGTTGGAAGGAATATTTTTTTAATACAACTCAAGTACCCATTCTATTTGTAGCCCAGTACCAAGAAACAATGTCAGGCAATAAGTCCAAGAGATTATTCTGGTAATGGGTCTTCTGAATGGTGTAGCTACCATGACAGACACATATTGCAGGCATAGTTCTGACATACAGAGTATTTTCTTTCCAGTCCCATTCAGGAAAATGCTAAACACTCTTTACATATTATTAAAGAAGACTGCAACACTAACCTGTGCATGCAGCTTGATTATAATGGATCTTGACTTCTCAGATATGCCAAGGTTACTGAAGTTTCCTTTTTTATGTGAAAAGTTAATGTTATTAAAATGATAGACATGCTTCATCTGTCATACCCACATTCAAGTTGTCACTGGGGCATTATCATACCTGGCTTATCTGTCCTCATTCCAGTTTCACCCATTATTTGGCATGGAAATAGGTCCACAGTACTACTTGACTTTTGCTTGACATTTGACACATGGTGAGTTTATCCATCTAACTCTGGAAGTTTGTTACCAAAGTATACCAAAATGACCTTCTTTAATTTTTTACCAGCCTTCTTGTAGGAAACACAGTACCTCTCTGCTTCGATATCGACTGAGATCCTTTTTATATGCTTTTCATTAACATTTAAGTGCTTATTTTCCTGTATCTAACCCATACATCTGACCCAAGTATTATAAAGTAATTAATCAACTTTGTGCATAAAAAATGCTAATTAAAAATGCAAAAAAAAATGATAAAGTATATAATCCAATTTCTTCTGTTTTCATATGCGTTTATATATGCATATTAGTAGGTTTCAATGTATTTTATATATTTTTTATGTAGTTCTGTTGCACAAGGGAGTCTGTTTCTTTAAATCTATACATATTCATGAATTACACTACAGATGGTTAATGTGTTAATTGATTGTATTATAAATAAGATGTGAATGAGTATCATTGTTATTCTGGTGAAGTCATATGTAATTATGATGAAAGCACTCAATAAACTTTAGATCATCTGGCATCCAGCTCGTGCTTTTCGTGGTTTCTTGTTACTTGGTACTTTTGTCTTTGTTTTGGTATGGAGTCCAGCACGAAGAGCGAAGCGGGTACCAGATATACACATGAGGAGTTAACCTCAGCTATACAGAAACTCACAGAACTCACTGGAGTTTTTAATACCCAAATTACGGGTTTGGGACATGAATTGGATTTTTTAGCAGGCGATTGTAATCACCATTTACCGACACTGCCTACAGTGTCACAGAACTCCCTTTTCAGTATACCACCAGGGCAAGGCAGCCCAAATCGGCAAGGAAGTACTGCTATGATGGACACAAGTGGTGTTACACCACAAGGAACTACTGTTACAGCCGGACTATCACAATGGAAAACCCAGACCCAGGGTAATGGAAGATTACATCAAGTTACAGATAATGTATTCAGTTTAACTGACTGGATTAACAAAGATAGCGCCGGTTTTCATCACAACGTGAACAGAAACATGAATCAAGGTACTGTAAAACTCTATATTAAAGAACTTAGAGAAAGAGACCTTGAAAATGAAGAAACTGCAAATTGAAAATCAGTACCTTAGGGAATGTTTGAGATGAGAAGAAGTACCTAAAGGTCTAAGGTACTGGCGTATTCCGAATGGTATAATGAATGGTGCTAGCTTATATAAAGACTTGATTGCTGTATTTAACCGTCAAGATTGTGAATTATTACAGTTACTAATAAGGGATAATGATAAAAAGTTTGATGCATTGCAAGATTTGGTCAGTAAACTTGATGCTAGTTTAAAAAAGAACACGGATTTTTGTACTATTTACAATGAATATAATTCAGCGTTTGTTAACATTGACAAGATTGTAGTAAAAATAAAAGAAAAAAGAATAAAAAGTTGGATAGAGATGCTAAAGACTATGAAGCTGGTCTATCCTATCCCTTGGTATCTAATGACAATGATAAAAATGTGAAAGTTAACTTTAACAACAACAATGATGTCTTTGAGGAAATGACGGAAGACATTGAATTTAGTGGTGAGAGTACCCCAGGTCCCATCCCTTTAGGACAACCCCTAAGGAGGTTGGAGAGGATTCAAAAACAAGGGTACAATCACAGGAGGCAATCCAGTGGGAATTACCAAGGGGACAATTACCATCCACCTCAGAGCAATTCTGGGAGGGAGAGGGGGAGACGGGTGAATTGGCAATGAACAAGATAATACAAGATGTAATGGTTAATAACCATCACAGTGACGTTGCCATTATTTTGAACGACCACCACGATTTCAAAATATATAATTTAAGCAGTGTCCAAGTTATCAAGGAATGGGCAAACCTTTTTCAGAAAGGATTAATCTTTGTACCTTTTAAACAATTTAGTGTGGAAAAAACCTTATTATATGTCATGTTATATACTAGAAAGTTGAATTTGAATGTAACCTTGGGCGACACTGATAATAACAACAGCTATTGTACTGGATGTAAAAAGATGAGTGTATATAACCCCCCACTACACCCCACCATACAACTCTTTCAAGGTATTTGCATGAAAGAAATCAGAGATCTGTCCAGGAAAAAAGATTTTACCACATTGTTGAATTTAACTAGGGAAGAAATTACTCTTCTCGATATTATTTCTAACAATAGACTCATTCGAGTTATGAAACCTGATAAGGGGGGGTGGACTGGTCATTATAGATCAAGATAGGTACATTGAATGTATGCTAGAACATCTTTTTGGTGACGGATATGTGCAAATTTCCCGTAATGAATTAAATGTAGCATACAGACATGTGGATATGGTCCTAACTGATCTACTTCTGAATGAGTAGATTTCTGAAGTGGATTTTAAGTTTTGTACACAGAAATATCCAAGGATCCCAACTATCTTTGGGATCCCAAAAATCCACAAAGACATCCACCACCCCCCATTAAGACCGATAGTAGATGCAAAAGGGTCCAAGACTATTACCATAGCTAAATTCTTGGACCATCAGTTGAAAAATTGTTTGAGTTTGTTTACTCATATTATCAGAGACTCATGGGGCTGTTTGAAGAAAATTAAGCAAGAATTCTACAGTAGTAACATCATCTTTACTACAACTGACATTAAAGATTTATTTAACGTCATTCCACATAGTGATGGCAGCATCGAGTTGTTTTATGATTTATTATGCCAGCACACTTCATTTTCACATATTAAAATACTTACACTTAGGACCTTGATAGAATTAGTTTTGGAGAATAGTTTTTTGACCTTTGAAGGATATCTATTCAGTCAAATGTCTGGAATAGAAATGGGGGCAGCCTGTGCACTAATTTTTGCTAATAAAGTCTTGACTCAGTGGGAATTGTCAAAAAGTTTTTACATCAGAAGGGATGTCACATTGTAAATTTTACAGAAGATACTTGGATGACATCCTAATTTTCTGGACTGGTAATCAGGACCAGTTGTCAGAATTTTTACTGTGTTTTAATTCTAGCACTGCATTTTTGAAATTTACAATGGAGACACATACTGAACTCAGTTACTTAGATATACAGATTTGTAAGGACTTTGCTAACAATCAATTTTGTTCGACTATCTTTAGGAAGCCAACATACTCGAACACCCTTCTCCATTTTGAGAGCGGGCATCCCCTGCACCAAAAATGATCTTTGGTCAAGGGGCAGGGTGTGAGACTCGCCCGTATGATTAGTAAAATTGAGGATTTTCATAAGGAAAGGGATGTTTTATTGAGTATGCTAATGAAGAGGGGTTATCCTAAAAATTTTGTGAAACCGTTACTGGAAGAAGTAACTAAAAAGAGAGTGGAAGGATATTTTTACCCCTTGTTAGGTTTAGATATCTCTAGATTGTCTGCACCATTGGAAAACAGTGTTCTGACAACTGCTTCCTACAAGAATGGGTTGATTCTCACATACACGCCGCAATTCCCTCTGATTCGTGGCATTATTGCCAAGAATTGGTTCATATTAAGAAGTGACGAGACCATTAGGGGAAAATAGGTGATGCACCTGTTATAGTATATAAAAAGGACACTAGTGCTAAGAAACTACTAGAAAACAAGAGCAAACAAGAAAAAACCTTCCGGATGGATGCTGCTGTCATATAAAAATACTTTATTAAAACCAGAGACAGGTATAAAATCCAAAGACACAAATACAGAAGATGTTAGCGCTTTCGGGTGTAACCCTTCATCAGACAAAGCACAATCATCATGAAACATTATTTAAAACAAATCTAAGCCAATCAAACATTAGTAAAACACCCGCCTATTTCTCAAGGCGGGCTTCATAGGTATGACATCATTGAGGCCGGGCCATCTATGGGCCATTAGTTCAGTATATAGTGTGGGTGCTATCCATTCATTCAGTATATTGTCTGGGTCTATCCATTCATTCAGTGTATATAGTATGCGTGCTATCCATTCATTCAGTATATAGTCTGGGGAGTATCCATTCATTCAGTATATAGTGTGGGTGCTATCCATTCATTCAGTATATATTGTGGGTGCTATTCAATTCATTCAGTATATAGTGTGGGTGCTATCCATTTGTTCATTATATAGTCTGAGCGTGTCCATTCCTTCAGTATATAGGGGTCTATATCATATATTAAAAATTCCAAAATGTCGAACGGCGTATGTTCGAACTTGGAATTTCGAATATTGAAAACATCGAACGCTCAGAATAGCGAATTTTTTCCCATGGAAAAAATCCACTGTTCTGAGAAACATACACACAAAACAAGCACACCAAAATAAATAAACCACACAAATACAGTTAATAAAACCCAACCCCACATTAAACCACGCATACATTACTAACTATCCACTTACCTTAACCCGCACCATAACCATAAGGTCCGTAACTATCGCACGCATACCCTACAAAACTACACACAAACAAAGCAATAAATACACACACATACAGTTAACAAAACCCAACCCTACACTACACCATACATACATACATTACTAACTATCCACTTACCATAACCCGCACCCTAACCCTAAGGTCCGTAACTCTTGCACCACAGTGGCGGAAATAGCAAACTCTGATGACGGCCCACCGATTTCTTTTCCTGGGAAAGAAATCGATGTTCCATCAGTTCGTTCTTCTGATATTTCAAACATTTCAGTTCGATTTAATTAAATTCAGTGCTTTCAACATTCGAAATGCTGATATGAACCCGTATATAGTGCAGATACTATCCTTTCGTTCAGTATATAGTGCAGGTGCTATCCATTCATTCAGTATATAGTGTGGGTGCTCTCCACTCATTCAGTATACCATGATCATACTTATTATAATAAGCATTGCAGTGCACTATCTGTAAGGATATGTATATGCCCATTTTACTATGTATTGCAGGCTATCTGTATGAATCCAATCATTCTACAGCTGTTACCTGAAATTATCAAATTATATGGTGTTTATTAGTATGCATCAACAAGTTTTTATGGTTCATAGGTTCATAGGTAGGTACTAGGCTATCAGCCCTGGGGCCTATACAAGCCCAGCCAAAAAGGTACCCTGGCTTTTACCACCCAAGAAAATTATTTTCCTGTGCCACTGTCGAGCAGAGCCACAGAGGTGATCCCAGGGGTGAATTTCCTATTTCCCATCCAATCATCAAGATTTTTCTTGAAGAGTGCTAATGAGGAGCTTTGTTTGATATAAATAGGTAGTTTATTCCAGAGTATGGGAAGTCTCTGGGACAGGAATCTATCACTCCGGCATGTTCTGTTTATTGTGGTGACAAGGTTTAGGTCCCTAGAGCGTGTAGCTCGGCGGGATTGGGATTTCTTTAAGTGGAGCATGTCCAACAGCTCTGGGTTTGACATAGCTTTGTATGTTAGGCAGAGATCACCTCTGAGTAGGCAATATGTGACAGAGTAAAGCTGGAGTTTTTTGAGACGGTCTACGTAGGGCATCTGTTTGAGGCCGATAATCCTCTTTGTGAGGTATTTCTGCGGCCTTTCCAGTTGTTGTAGATGTCTTGTGAGATACATACCAAAAGGGGCGTTGTACTCTATAATGGGTCTCATGAGTGATGAGTAAAGTGGAACAATGACCTCTTTTTTTCTGGATGAGAAACCTTTTGTGATGAGGTGTGCCACATAGAAGGATTTACTGACTACTGTGGTGATGTGATTATCAAAGGAGAGATTACTGTCCACTTGTGTCCCAAGGTCTCTTATCACACTTTTGGTGTTAAGTATACTACCGCCTATGTTGTAGTTCATGGGTACAGAGTTTTTACCAAAGGGGATGACAGTGCACTTTTTGGCATTGAGCTTGAGGCCATGGCTTTGACACCAGGCATCTGTCTCAGTGAAGCCCTTTTGTAGGATGTCCACATTGTTAGGAGTTTCGATTATGGCTCCTAGTTTACAGTCATCTGTGAACTTCGTTAGCCAAAGACCTTCTCTGTTAGCCTGTACTTCAGAGAAGTAGATACTAAACAGGAGAGGACCCAGGACTGAACCCTATGGTACTCCACTTGTTACTGGTCTGAAGTTGGATTTGGAGTCTGATACTTTCACATTGTGGGTTCTGTCAGTGAGCCAGTTGGCAACCCATCTTGTGACATAGGGATTTATACCTAGTTTAGTGAGTTTATCTATAATTCCAGAGTGGGGGATGGTGTTGAAAGCCTTGGCAAGATCTAGATAGGCTGTGTGAACCACCTTACCCTTGTCTACGACTTTGGTGACTGCTTCAAATAAGTCTATCAGGTTTAGGAGACATGCTCTGCCTTTTACAAACCCGAACTGGGTGGGGTCCAGAGTTTGGAGATTACCAAAGTTTTTGTTTATAAGTTTCATGATGATACGTTCCATGACCTTGCAGACCAGGCTCATCAGGCTAATGGGGCGGTAGTTTCTGGGGTCCGTGGTGGCTCCCCCCTTGTGGAGTGGGATAACCATCGCTGTGTGCCATTCAGCAGGCACAAAGCCTATGGTGAGGCTATGATTGAACATGGTACTTAGGTGGGGTGCCAGTTCGTTCTGTAGTTCATGTAGAATGCAGCCTGGGATGTTGTCTGGTCCCATGGATGCTCTGTTCTTGGCTTTGGGGAGTGTGGTTTTTACCTGTGCAGCCGTGATTACAGGAACTTTGCATTCTTCCGGTATAGAGATGGGCTCTTTAGGGGGTGAGGGGGGGGTAAAGTTAGCACTGAACCTATCTGCCAGGATGTTGGCAATATCAGTTGGGTCTGTATATTTAGTGCCATTGTGCTGTAACTCAGAGCAGATCTGAGTGTTGCTATTGAGATTCTTGACATAGCTATAGAATGCTTTGTGGTTGTCTTTAGAATCAGTGGTGATTTTGTTTTCATAACTAGTTTTGGAGGATTTTATCAGGGATCGCAGCTTCCTACTGAGACTGAACAGGGAGCTCCTCCACTCATGGGATTTTACTCTGTTTTGCAACACTTTCTTCCTTCTGTTGTGCAGTTTGTTTATGGCAGGGGACCACCAGATTGGCTTCCTTTTTTTGGAAGATAGCGTCTTGGTTCTGTTTGGGATAGCATGATCCATGCACTCATGTAAGTGCTTATAAAGTGCAATTGTGTAGGATTCAGTAGTCGTAACTATATTGTCCATCTGCATGGGTGTCATGAAGTTCACCACTTCTGTCTTAAGAAGCATGAAGTTGGCTTTGGAGAAATTTTTTTAAATGGTTTCCTTAATGGGGGGTGGGGGCAGGATATGGATATCTAGGGTAATTAGCTTATGGTCGGATCGGACCAATGAGGCATTGACTTCAGGTTTGGAACACCGGTCACTCATGTTGGTAATGACTAGATCTAGGATATTGTTGCCCCTGGTGGGGGTGTGGATAAGATGATCCAGGGCACTGGAGTTTATGAATTCCAGAAAGTATTGAGCGAAGGAGTTGGTACATGAGTAGTTTTCCCAGTTAATGGTGGGGTAGTTGAAATCACCCATTATTAGGGTGTTTGGTTGAACCCTAATATTTTCCAGTACATCAAGAAAAGAGGAGTGGGAATCCTGAGGCATGATGGGTGATCTGTAGCAAGCTACAATTTGGATTGCGGTTTTGCCCAGAGTTAGTTGCACTTGGATAACCTCGGCTGCATTATGCTGTGCAACTAGCCTGGAGGTGTGGATATCCTTAATGAATATGGACACACCTCCGCCTTTGGTGTTCCAGTCCAGGTTATATGGCTGAAAAGTGTGGTATGAGTTATAACCTCGTAGTGCAGGGGTGCTCTCTGGAGCCTTGAACCAGGTCTCAGTCACCGCACAGATATCGATGTTCTCCATTTTAAGGAGTGCCTCGAGTGAGTGCATTTTGAGATTTAGACTTCTAGCATTGAGTAGCATCACACTCAGTTTTTGCTTGCCTGTTCCTGTTACGATGGTGAATTTGTCATTTGAACCTTGCCTAAAAAAGGCACTATAGGGGCGGCAAGAACCTTAGCCAGTATCCGGAATCCCAGGGGTGACAGGTGCAGGCCATCTCTGGCAAAGCATCGTAGTCTGTCAGCCATGTCATCCCAGGCAGACAGATAATGGATCCCTTTAGAATGGCACCAGAAGCTTAGCCAATTGTTGAAGTCAATCATTTTGTCCTTGTACTGCGGCATCATTCTGGGTGATGGCAGAATGCTAGTCAGGGCTAGGGTCATACCTGCCTGGGCTACAAGATTGGAGAGCTCTTCCATGTCTCTTTTTATGTAGTCCAGGGACGTACGTCTCAGGTCGTTCACACCAACATGGACAATGACAGAGTCATATTTGTACTTGTTGTGGAGTGACCTGAGTGCGTGGGTTATGTGGCAGATCCTGGCACCTGACAGGCAGCTGACAGTAACCTTCTCCTTGTTTAGCCTGGTGAGTGGGACATCAGTGTGCCTAACTATAGAGTCACCTATGACTAGTGTGTTGGGTACGTTGTTTTGCCTTATTGGCTGTGGCTGAGTGGCACACTGAGTCTGCGGGCTATGTGTCATTTGGGTTGTGTTGTGGGGGGTGAAGGTTGCTTGCATTTCTGCTTTGGAGGTCTCTGTTGCTTGAGCAGATTATTATTGAGAGCCTCTGCAAATGTTTTTGTGTTTCTATGTGTGGATTTTGGTGGTGCAGATTTAGTGAGACTATGTGATGAGTGTGGTGTGGTGCAAATGTTTACTTTCTCCTCTTGACTGTCGAGTTCAGTCTTGATTGGAGACAGCTTTACCTCCAGTTTGGCTAGATAAGTGCATCTGTCACAGGTTGTAGTGTTGGGTGGTAGGAGGAGAGTACATGAGGCAATTTCTACATTGCCCCAAGATGCCCAGATTCATCAGATAGACAGGAGAGAACACTGGGAGCTGACCCTTGGACATGCCTGAATAAAAAAACTATTTTCCTCTAGATAAGTGAGTAAAGTGAGTGCAAGAGCTGTTTTTCTCTAAGCAAGTCAGGAAAGTAAGTACCAAAACTGTTTTCCTCTAGGTAATGAGGAAGGTTGAGTGCTGTAGTAGTTAGTAGGTTATTTAGTGCTTACAAGTTCTGAACAAGTGCTGATCACAAAAAAGCAAATTCAACTGGTAAAATTAAGAATCTGTATCTAGACTAAACTAGTTACTGGAAAGGGGGGAAACAAGTGCAAATGCGGGCTTTTAAATCAGAAAGTTGAGAGAGATGGAAAAACTGCCCAAATGGCCAATAACTACAATTTCTGGGCCAGAACCACTCCTTATGTGGTAGATAGGTTACCTAGTGCTTACCACTCCCACTGATAAGCTAGAAGGCTTCCCTCCAACACAGAAAGCTTGTGGGGGGCTCAGAAGCTTACATACAGCCCTGGATACAGCAGATCTGAATCTGGACTACACTAGTTACAGGTAAGATATTTATATATATATATATATATATATATATATATATATATATATATATATAGATATATATATACAGAAAAGTAGCTAAAACAGCAGTGAAAACAATTGAAATGCAGTGCAAGCTAGCACACTTGAGTATGCAGCAATGTTAGACCAAACAGTTTAAAAAATGCAATGAAATTAAAAATGACTAAACACAAGTGCAGAAGGAGTCTATTAGGTAGAATGAGGTAAAGAGATGTGACTAGGGGGAGTGTCCCAGATCAAATCTACAGTGTGGGTATGCAACTGCAAAAGCCTCCAAATTTAAACAACAAGACAGGAATAGGGAAGGTGGGTATGGGAAAACCAACACCTTTAGCAGAGATCTGAAAGACTATACAGTGAAGCAAAAATAACAGTGCACAACTCTGAAGTCAGCCTGCAATGATATAAAATTAGTCAAACAACAATTACCAGTACACAACTCTGAAGTGCCAGAAAAATATACTCAGCTCTGTATATCTCCAGATAGTTTGAAGAACACTCTGTCAGGATACAGGAAGGCTCCAGCAATGATATGCTTTTGCTTTATGCTTTATGGTTTTCACATAATGTCTGGCCTTATGTCACCATCACTACTTGCATGTGTAGTTTTTGTTTTGAAAGCTAGTAAATATTACCAAGTATAAATAAAAAGAAAAGTAAGTCTCTATTATACATCCTACATGCAGATTCTACAGTGCCACTGTGACAACGGGACAACTTCACTCTGCATGAATGCTGTTGGGCCAGACTTGTAACCATTACTAATGTGGAGTGTGACCACATCTGATACAGGATGCCACTGCCACATCACCAATACCAAAGATAAGCCAAAGAGGAAGGTCTTGAATATTAAGATGTTAAAAAACTGTAATAATATGGGAACATCCAGTACCCTCACTGTGATCCTCAACAAACAGGTTTCAATATTTCTCATCCCAGATGCTGTCTTCAGTTGTAGGCAAGATGGTAGTGATGACAGTGTCCAGTATCGAGTAAGTAAGTATTTCTTAATGGCAGCCATTCATTCTTTGGGTTCGTGACTGCTGTAGTGAAATGTCCAAGAGACTATTTTTGGCATGTTTGGACAGCTCAGCTGTAGTGCAATCCTTAAACATGCTACTGACAGTGAGAACAGTGGTCACTGATGAAGGGTTGTTGGCTCATTCTGTATTCCTTAATTTTAAATTAATTTATTCACTTGTCAATGTGGTAAGTGAATCACTTATCAGACCCTTCTCAGCCATGACTCAGGCCACAAGGGCAAGGTTAAATGTGGTAGAAATCAATGTTGTTGTGTATAGGGAGGAATTCAGAGTACCAGGGTACATACAAACTTGTGTGTTTAAAAATTGCCTTCATGGTGGCTTCCTAGTTGAAAGGGAAAACTGGTCTTGGGGAAAACAGATACCTAACTGTCCAGAGACACCTATTTAGTCTAGTTTCAGTGATAACCTCAGGGAAAATTGAGAGGGGTGTCCTGTGTTCAAACCCCCGACAAGGGTCTGATTTTTTTTTTTTATTTATTTTGATTTATCCTTTGTTGACCAGGTTGGTCCTACTAGGCTAGCACCATCTTTTCACGGGACATCCAAGGTGGTATTTATGCTACTAGAAGAACTATGCCCAGGACATCAGGGTATTTCCCCTGCTCTTTGGATCTGCTAGATGGTGTCGGAGAGCTCCTACAGCAGCATGGAAGAGGCTTAAGTGAAGCAGCAGAAAGAGGAGAGAAAAGCTGTGTTGAATTTAGAGGTGGAAAGTAAGTATTTGGAGAAAATGTTTTGCAGTATGGAGCTTTTGAAAGTAAAGATTCCCATGAGGTGGCTGTTACAAACAAGCAGTGTTTAACTATCCCCATGTAGAAGGAAGTAAGTGAGTCTATAGAAGTGGTACAGATAACAGAACTTGTGTCAGGATGGCTTGCAGATGATGTTCTTTTAAAAATAATCATGCAAGATGGTCTAGGTGACAGTTGTGCTGTTTCATGGGGTCAGATGGCAGATAGCATTTTTGGAAGTTCTGAAGATGGCAATTTGGAAAAGGAACCAGGTGATGTGGCAGTAGAGAATGAAGTAATTAAAACGTTTGCAACAGTGACAGAAAGTAAAAGAGAAAAGCAGTAATAAACTAAGAATGTGTCTATTTTTTTGCAGTAAATAAGACATGCAGCAGTAACAGCAACAAAACAGGAGAGCAGTGACAAACAATAAGTAAAACTGTTTTTAAATTCAAAAGAAGAACAACTGCGAGAATATGAACAAAAATGACATTCCAATAGTAATGTTTGGGATTATCAAACAGTAGTAGAAAATCATCAGAAAATCTATGCAGAAGATTCTATAGGAATGTAAAGTGTAGTAACTGGTTCTCTGAGAGAGCAGCTGATGCATGGAACAGACTATGAAACTACCTTAGACCAAGTACTAGTTTAGATATTTTTAAGAACAATCTGGACACATTATGGGAACAACTGTTTTGGTGTATTGTCAAGCTAGAAGGGCATTCATGCCATGCTTGAAATATTTGTATGTATGTATGCATGTATGTATTATGTATGGGACAATCTGGTAACTGTTCTGAGTTTTAAAGATCAAGAAATTCAGTCTTTATACATATTGGGAAAGAGACTTTTTGTAACTTAATTTTTGAACTGGACTGATGATGAAATTTCTGGAACTGTGTAACTAAAAGAAAGATATGTATCCATGGAACAAGTATTTGTTTTCTGGTAGTAACTTAAATGTTAAAAAAATGTTACTTTGCAGTTTAGAACTGATAAACTAAAAGATTATATAAACAAATACATGCAGGGTCTATCTGAAATGGTTTATAATATTGTGAAAGTTAAAGATGAGAGAAACTTATGGAATGTAGGGTGGAGGTTGAACACTGTTTTGAAATGTGAAAAAAAGAAACAGTGAAGCACTAGCCAAGTATTATTTTTGAGGCTGGTCATAGAGGGACATTAAGATATGCTGGCCAGCCAGAATCAAGTTTCTTTTGTTGAGACTTTTCTCATTTAATTAATGATTATGACAATGTACAATGTACAATGTAACTAATGTGGGGAGAAATGACATACAGGAAGAATGCTTCTGCCTGAATGTAGCTTGTGTAAAAAAGGGGGACAGTTTTGGATGGATTGTAAAGACCAAAAAAAGAAAGGGAAGAAAACATATACAAGGAAGGACAAGAGGCAGGGGGAGAGGGTAAAATAAATAAAGATGAATCTATAGAAGAAAAAATATGAATGGGGAAAAATAAGGAGAGAGAGAGAGTGAGTGCATGAAAGAAGATAGGGAAGTTGAAGAGATTTATACTAATACTTTTTTTCAAGCTGTATCCAGTGAAGAATCTGATTCTGAAGATCAAGGATTATTTGTTCACAATCCCAGGAAAAGAATATTAAGTTAGAGAAAGAGTAAAAATAAGCAAATGAGAATTTAAAAATAATTCCCCTAAACTTAAAAAAAGGAAAAAAATACAATTTTAGAGTACTTTTATTAGATGTGAACAGTATTATTAACTCTATAAGAAGGAAAGGGATACTGGAATGGTGTGCTAAATGTGATGTAGTCGTTATTCTATTAGAGGATATAATATTCTTAACAAGTGATGAAAGATTGGAAACAAATAAATTCTAAGGTAGAAATATAATATGAAACTTTACAAGTTAGCATTTCTCTTGAATGAGTGTACTATGAAAAAAATAGTAAATATACTAGATTTACTAGATATACCAGATGTAACATTGGTAAGGTTGGGAAAGTTAACTCATGAGGATGTGAGGTGGAGAAAACATGTTTATAGTTTTATAGCATTACATGCATATATAACTAACAAGGAAAGAGAGAATCTGCCTCATCAAATATTAAGACTATGTGGTGGTTAACATAAATATTGCTTTAATTGTGACTGAATGGGTAAATGTAAAAAGAAATGGAAACCTATAAAAGCAATTCAATAGGTGATAAAATGTGGTAAATTAGCTGTGTGGCAAAAAGTACAAAAAACTTACAGAAGGGGGGCACTTGGACACTGATTATTCTGTATTATCAGATCATTTAGCAATATGGACAGAGAATAGAAGAAAGAGAGTATATAAAAATAGGAAAGGGAATAAAAAGAATAAATGAGAAATTGTGGGATGAAACTGAAAAGTGGGAAGTATTGTAGTTATAGGAGGATCATATAACTATGAAAGACTTCTCTAAAAACTTTACCAGATGGAGTGATTAAAGCCATTAAAGTAAAGAAAAAGTTTTGTACCAAGAGAGCAGAGTGTAAGGATTTCCTATGGAGACTGGTAATAAATAAGTTACCAGTAAAGGGGAACATGCCACATAAAAAGAAATTTGCAAGAGTGTGTTTTATTTTTTAGGGAAGAGGAGACAGCAAAGTGTGTTTTTTGAAATGTAAAAGAATGGCAAAACTCTGGAAAAAAATTATGTGAAAAAAATGTTTGAGTATGTTAATGACAAGAACAAAATAGATATAAATATGATTATGTGTGGATATCATAAGAACATGAAGAAAGAATATGTGAGAAGGGTAGATCATTTATTTTATATAATACTGGTTATTTGGAATGAAAGACTGAATATATATATATTTTAATGGAAGGGGTTTTGGCAGAAATAATGTGGAAAATTAGATTATGGTTTTGGAACAAGGAGTAGGGGTCAGTTATGGAAGAATAACAATGAGGATGTTATAAGAAAAATGAAAGATAATAACGAATATATATACATATATATATATATATATATATATATATATATATATATATATATGGGTCCCATTTGTTTAATTAAATTTACATTTCAGTGAAAGTGAAATAACCAACATGACTTTACAGAAATTTCCATTTGTCGAAACATCAATTTGCCAAGTCTCCTTTAAGTGAAAGTCATCCTGGTAGTGTGAGATGCAGGGCCACATGTGCATAGCAGTACTCTGTTGTATGGTAGATATGCCTGTAGGTATAATTTAACATTTTAATTTTAACTGCTTCTTTAACAGTAAGTTTATAGCGCTTTTAGCTTGTATATGCAGATCGCACTAAAGTAATGATCAGGGATTCCACCCGTGTTGTCAGTGTAGTGCGATCTCAGAGTTGGTATATATAATTTGTAGGGGGTTGGGGGTGCAGGGGGGGTTGCCCCCCCTGCAAAAAGAGAGAATTTGTCTTGTTATGTGATTCATTTATGTAGAATTGTTTTGTTGGTGTGTTGTGGTTCGGTGCAGTGTGGTTTTGGTATAGTTAGTTTTTGGTAAAGTCGTGTCAGTTATTTCAGTTTCACTGAAATGTAAATTCAATCAAACAAATGAGGCCTATATCTATATATATATATATATATATATCTGTAAATATGCACAATTTGTAAACTATTTTTTTTTATGTTGTGCGAAATAAATGACCCCCTCTTTTTCAATAGTTGCCATAGGATTTTTTACATCCACCAACTCAAGTAAGTGGGGCCTCACTTTAGTGCCCCATTCAAATGATGGCACACTCATGAGGGTATTATCTTCTGTACTGCAGGGTCAGCAATTGATCTACATGGTGTGAGAAGAGAACCCACAGCCTTCTGCACCAACGGTGACTGTGCTTCTTGTTTTACCACTGACACTACCTCTACACTGAGAAGGAGTCTGTGCAGTTAAGTAGTTGTTTTTCTCCAAGAGCAGTTTTTCATTTTAATTAGGAAACCAGTTTTAAACCCACAAGTTATTATGCTCTTGCCAAGATGGTGTGTATTTTTCTGGATAAAAGATTAATTGTGAGTAACATATAAAATGGACAGTGAGTAGACAGCATGATAGAAGTCCAGCCCCTTGAACTCTGAGACAGAGACCTTAACTACTGGTACACTGTGTGTTATGACAAGCACTAGTAAGATAGATATGCCATTACAGCAGTGCTATCACATTACTGGCTGTGAAGTTGCTTCATATTTACTTTTCATCCAGAGATGTGCCACACCCATGTACAGTTTACCTGAGTGAGCCATATATAGACATACATTTATCAGAACATGGAACCATCAAGAACAGAAGCAAATGCTGTGCCTTTAGCCCCTTTGTCCATTGCAGGACTGATAAAGCTTCTGTGTTCATGGCTGTATCTCTGTCAGGCATTGTTAGCGCCATTTAGCTCAGTGACCATTGTAGTTTGATTTGGATGTGGATCTCATAATGCCAGTGATGATATCAGCAGGACCATGGTGCTGTCACAGGACAGTTGATGAGCACATATGGCAGGCAAGCCTTAGCTCAGCAACTGGTCCCCTCTCCTTGATCTTGCTATATCGTGTGTGTGTGTATGTGTATGAGCATGTGTTTTTCAAGAGAAGCAATGTATTAACCCAGCAGCAGCAGCAGCTGTATCCGACAGCATTATTGCACAAATCGGGTAAGGCCATTTGTTAGTCAAAAGCCAGAAACCTACCTCTTTAATTAATTTTAACACTAAAATGTATGCCTGGGTTCTGGCAGATAGGTTGAAAGATGTTCAGCCCCAAGTTATATTACAAACCCATTCAGTGTCTGTGCTGGACAGAGCTAGTTCTAACCATTTATATATTCTGGGGTATACATACACGAGTTAAAAATGTACCAGAACCAGATATTGGAGTCAGGGTGGATGTTGAGAAAGCCAAAGCCTTTTCCTCCATTAAAACAGATTTTTGTTGGGGTGTGACATCATATAGGCTTTTCCCATGGCCTTTATTCAGCTGATTAAAGTGCTATATTCTTCCTTTAGTATCTGGTGTTACTAATGAGCATTTTGTCTCCCTTTCAATCTGACCTGAGGTACAAATCAAGACTGTCTTCCTTCTGCCTTGTATTTCTCTCACCTCTCAACAGACTCCTTAACTTGATATATAAGTATCATTTGGAAACATTTTGGTATGTCAGTCAAGGATTTATTGCAGGTGATTGCCTCATACTGACACAAAATCCTAGTGTGGATGTTTCTGATGTGGTTACTCTGTTGTCTCATGCAACTGAGTTTCACTTTTAAGTTTTCTAGACATACTTTTGCTATTAAAGTTTCAGGTGGTTATAAAACAAAGGCAGAGTATGATATGTTTCCGATGTCTTAATTTCATTGTTGAGTTATTTTTTTTCTTTATGACAACACCTCCAAAATGATGCCAGCTTAGGTATTGACACTGATTTACATATACCAGCAAAATATCCTAGGCAATCAAAACCACCATGCTTCTTTGGAGGAACAGCTGCTTACTTGCATTATTGTTTTTACTAACAATTCATTACATATGTTAATTTTCATTGCAGGATGTTCCACCATTGAGATATAGTTGGCAACCTGTCTTAGCTAAGAGGTAAGACTCTCCTGTAGCTGCACTTAACAAGGAAAAAGAGTAACTTATTCACTGATGTAGGTAGTGAGGCATTGTGCACTTAGTCTTTTACGAAGACATGTCAGAAATCTTCAGCTTCAAGAAAACTTTCAATGGGAAATCCTTATCAGCAAAGTAAAATGGAAAAATGGCACCTTTTAGCATCAAACACTGTAAAAAATGATATTATATATTTTGAAGAAATTATTCCTATCACTAAGGGATTGTTGTTTACATTTTATATGGAAAATATGACAACCAAATATGGTGATTTTACATTTCAGGGTCCAGACAAAGTTTTTATTGAGCCTTTAATGGGTTTTAAAAATGGCCTAGAAGAAAAACGTGAACTATCCTGGCAAATTAAACTTGATGCATAGACAGCATATATATATATATATATATATATATATATATATATATATATATATATATATATATAAAAATACATATAGGGCCAGATTCAGGAAGGCTTACACGGAGTTTAAGAGTAGTGTAAGCCTCCGTGTAAGCCTCCTGATTCAGCAACAGCCCAAATCTCCGTGTAAGAGACAGCTAACACGTCTCTTACACGGAGTGGAAATGCTCAATACCTCATTTGCAGCTCCAAGATATGCAAATGAGGTATGTGAGCGATCCACGGCCAAACCAGTCCGTGTACGGACGTGTTGCAGAAATGTACTCAGCTGACAACTGAGTACATTTCTGCAAAATTAAAAACGGAGCTATGACAGCTCCAAATAAAGGGTGCATTTGTTACATTAAGCATGCCAATGGCCAAATATGTGGCCATTGGCATGAAAGTGTTGCAAAAAAAGTTATATAACTTTTTTTTTTCACGGATTTATGTGTTTAACTGTAGCACACCAGCAAACGGGTGCGCTACCTAAAACTGAAAACCGAAGCTTATAAGCCCACAATTGTGGGATTTATATATTACATGAAATGTCAATGGAGGGACTTGCAGAGCAAAAACAATATGGCCTCCGTTTAGTGGTTGTCAAGGGGGGGAAGCTCCGTGTAAGATATGTAACTAAGCATTACTAGGCAATCCTATGTAAATGAGGCTTACAATACTGAATCACACTGCCACATAAGTAATGAGCACTTTCTGAGTCGTGTAAGAGTTAGAGAAGGGGAGGAACAGAGTAAGAGGTAGGTAACATCCTGGCGGGGAAGGATAGAAAGAAATGTACCAGATTGGAGGGCAATGTAAGGTAAGAGATGACAGACAGACATCAGGGAGGGAGGTGTGTCCCAACAGAACACTGGGAATGTCAAGAAATTGAGGGCATACGCTATCCCTACACTCTAAGTTTCTTGATATACGTGCATGCTGGCGTGCGCAGGTGAGGCAGGTTCTACTTGTGGGAGCGTGTTGCAAACTGTTTACAACGGTTTGCGCGTCTGCGTGTGTAAGGCGGTGTCTTGGCGTTTTAGCATGAATCAGCCTAGCTAACACCGTGTAAGGATGTGTGCGCGCATGTAACACCGAGTAGGGATGTGTACACGCGTTTAAGTCACTGTGAGCGTGTTTAAGCCGGTGTGCACATTGCTCCCCCTCAGGAAACAGAGAGGAAATAGGAAACAACCAAAATACAGGGAAACTGCCAGAAGATACTACTAAAGTTAATTGGTGGAAACAATTAGAAGCAGGCAATTACACAGGCAGACTAGAAGCCCAACCCAGCACTTAAAACACAACAAAGAGCAGTGCAGGCTGTTTCTCACAAGAGATACTGCCAGAAACTAAGCTATCAGAGTTGAAACCTGAAAAAGCTGAACTCAGAGCAGAAATGCTAGGGGCTGCCATAGCTGTTATAATCAGACATAGGCGAATTGCCGAGGGTGGTGATAATGCAGATGCTGACAGACAACCCAGAGTGAGGAGAAGGAGAAGAGTATACAGGCCTAGGGTCACCTACCATGGGTTACATGAGCTGGAGATAGTAGAGCTATAGAGTGGACAGAGAGCTCCTGCAGCAGATTGTTGAGCTGTGCAGGCCACGCCTCACACACAGAACCAACAGAGGGGAACCCATCCCAGTGGAAACCAAGGTATGTGTTGGCCTAAGAATACTAGCAACAGGTACCTTTCAGAGACCAACTGGCGATATGATGGGGATATCACAGGCATCAGCCTCCAGGGTACTGCACCAGTTCCTGGATGCCATGTCACCACATGTCAGTGATCATATATATGTCCCTAGTGACCGTGAGGTTGTGTCCAGCAATATCGTCTCTTCCAGCAAATAGCGGGATACCCTGAGGTGCTGGGTGCAATAGACTGCACGCACATACGCATCAAGGCACCAGCCGGTGAGCGGGGTAGAGTCTACATTAACCGCAAGGGATACCCCTCCATCAACTGCCAGGTCGTGTGTGATGCCCAGGGCATAATAATGAATGTGTGTGCTGGCTGCCCTGGTAGCTACCACGATTCCCACATCTGGCATCTGACGCAGCTGTACCAATCATTTGCCAATGGGGACTTCCCACACGGACACCTAGTGGGGGATGCTGGTTATGCACTTGAGCCGTGGCTGATGACACCCATCAGAAATGCACACACACGAACAGGAACGCCATAATGAGGCACACGCACAAACACGTAATATCATAGAGCGTGTGTTTGGGCTGCTCAAGTCATGGTTCCGGTGTCTGGACACGTCTGGTGGAGCTTTGCAGTACACACCAACTACATGTACCCAAATGATCATGATATGTGCTATGCTACATAATATGATCCTGCGGAAACAGCTGCAGCAGGACCAGCACAGGGCTGGGCCAAACATCCCCCCACCATTGCCAAGGCCACCACAGGCAGGGGTGACTTGGAGGAGGAACAACCTGACCTTGTCCCAGTAGGCAGAAGGAGGCGTGCCCAGTATGCCCTGGCCTTGGCAAAGAGGCAACGCATAGCACATATGCTTGGTCAGTAGGAACACTGGGACCGATACTCACTCTGACTCACTCATACAGTAACAGGGATGCCTAACATGACACAACCTGCTTCCAAATGTACAGGGAGTGTAGTATGTGCATCCGACAGAGGCAGCCCTGCAGCACCACCCGAGGCATGAATGCCATGTGTTAAGTAATGTAATACCATGTATCATATGCACACCTGAGGACCATGACTAACATCCACCCTCACCAATCATAAACCACAAAACACAAACCCACCTCATAGCTATCACAAGGGATAGGAACCTAGATGTAATGCTACCCAATGGCAAAGGTATAAACAGCAAGATGTGTGCAGTGTAAATGCACACAGTATAGGAATGCACATATCAGTGCTGTAATAGAAAACAGGGTCAAAGCGCACATCAGCAACCTGACACTACCAGGGTCACACCTCATACAGTGATGTACATGTGCAAAAACATGGAACAAGATACAAAATGAGGGTGACTACCAATAAATGGCATGGATAACCACACACCCTGTTGTTACCACAACAAGAAGCAACATGCATTAGCCATGGTCAAACACCAATGGCTAAAACTGACTACTACTATATAGCTTGCTGCAGACCACTGTCCTAATAGCAGCAACTGCCCCAGGCCTATGTTCACAGGTTCACAGGTTCATACTAGGCTATCTGCCCTAGGGCATTTATAAGCCTAGACCAGAGTTCCGTGGAGTCTGCCGCACCTTCACTCTGACGGATAATTTGCCCATTATATTGCTGTGCCTCTGACAAGCAGTGATACTGAGGTTATCCCTGGGGCATACCTGCAATCTCCCATCCATTGATTAAGATCTCACTTGAACAAAGCCAGTGAGGTACTCAGCCTCACATGTACCAGGATGTTGTTCCACAGCATAGGGACTCTCTGGTTGAAGAATCTGTCCCTCCAGCACATCCTATTAATATCTGTGTTGAGGTTTAAATCTCCTGCCACTGTAGTTCTGATGGATGTAGAGGTCTTGAGGTGAAGCGTGTACATTAACTCAGGTTTGGACATGGCCTTGGATGTCAGGCACAGGTCACCTCTGAGCAGACGGTAAGTCACGGAATCAAGCTGGAATTCCTCCAGTCGGGCAGCATAAGAAATATGTTTGAGACCCTTTCTCCTCCTGTCGAGGAATTTGTGGGCCCATCCAATTGCCATAGGTGTCGGGTCATATACATGCTGAATGGGGCATTGCACTCAATCAATGGTCCGATGAGTGAAGAGTACAGGGAACAATGACCTCCCTGGATCTAGATGTGAATCCCTGCATGATGAGGTGGGCAATGTAGAAGTTCTACCTAACTACCCTGGCAACGTGAGTGTCAAACAGAAGGTTACTCTCAACCTGGGTGCCCAGGTCCCTGATAACCTCCTGTGTGCTTAGAGGATTGCCACCTACATGGGAACTAGTGGTAACCTTGTTCTTCCCAAAGGGTATGGCTATGCATTGTTTAGTGTGTAATGTAAGGCCATGGCTCTGGCACCAGTTATCCATGACTATGACACCCTTCTGAAGGATGTCTGTGTCAGATGGGTGTCCAACTATGGTTCCCAGTCTGCAGTCATCTTCAAACTTTGTCAGCCATAATCCTGCTGTGTTTGCTTGTACTTCTGAAAAGTAGATGCTGAGCAATAGTGGGCCCAGGACTGAGCCCTGTGGGACACCACTTGTGACAGTTGTGGAGTGTGACATGGCACCAGCAAGTCTGAACCTGTCTGTTCTGTCACGTAGCGGTTTGCAACCCATCTTGTGATGTATGGGTTCACATTTAAGCTGGTGATGTTTTCAATGATACCCAAGTGGGGTATTGTGTTGAAAGCCTTTGCCAGGTCAAGGTAGGCTGTGTGGACTGCCTTGCCCTTGTCAATGGCCTTGGTGTCTGTTATGAAACAGTCAACCAAGTTTAAAAGGCATGATCTGCCCTCAACAAAGCCTAACTGGGTTGGATCTAATGTCTGCAAGTCCCCTATGTCCTCATCTATGACTTCCATTATGATCTTCTCCATAGCTTAGCAGACCCTGCTTGTCAAGCTGATGGGATGGTAGTTTCCGTGGTCGGTGGAGGCACCCCATGTGAAGTGGGTCCACCATTGACATATGCCACTCCTTGGGAACATATCCTGAGTTGAGGCTAAGATCATACAGCTGCCCTGACTGCGGGTTTAATTCTTGAGTGAGTTCATGGAGCACAAAACCAGGGACACCATCTGGTCCCATGGATGCTGCGTCCTTTCCCTTGGATAGAGCAGTTCCCACCTGAGCATTTGAGATGTTTGGGGGGCTACAATCCTCTTTCATACATATCTCTCCAGTTGTGGTGGAGGGGTGGGTGGAGAAATCTGCACTGAACCTGTCAGCCAGTATGTTGGCAATGTCTGTAGGTTCAGTGATATTTACAGCATTCTGAGCCTATTCTGAGCATATCTGGGAGTTTCCTCCCAGGTGTGTAACGTATGTATAAAAGGCCTCATTGTTGTCCCGTGAGCCCTTAGTGGGTTTACTCCCAATATTCGCCTTGGATGATTTCATGGGGGAACTCAGTGTTTCACCTATATTGAGCAGGGGTGTCTACCCTTCCACGGATATCGCTCTATCTTGTAGTACCTCCTTCCTTGTGTTGTAGTGCTTGTTTATGGCTGAGGTCCACCACACTGGACGCTTGCCTCTGGTACAACGAGTCTGTGTTTTGTTTGGGATTGCCTCATCCATGCAGTCTTGAAGGTGCTGGTAGAAGGCAGTTGTAAGTGATACAGTGGCTTGGGTAATGGTGTCTGCTGGCTTGGGGGCTTTGAAAGAGACCACAACAGTCATTAGAAGTGTGTAGTCGGCTTCTGAGAGGTTCTGCACTGTGGTCTTTTCTATCTGGGGTGGGGTGGGATGTGGACTTCCACTGAGAGTAGGTCATGATCTGATCTCACCAATGATGGGTATACCTCTGGTGTTGAACATTGTGAGCCCATGTTTGTGATGATGAGATCTACTATGTTGTCTCCTCTTGTGGGGATGGTGACTAGTTCTTCCATGGCATGTGAGTGTATGAACTCTAGGAACCTGTGGGCTAGAGTGTTGTGGCTGTAGTACTGATCCCAGTCTATATTTGGATAGTTGGGATCACCCAGTGTGATGGTGTTTGCAGGTACATGTATCCCGCCACTGTTTTCATGAAAGCTCTGTGAGGTACCTGAGTTTCAGAGGATGGCCTGTAACATGCTACAAACTTCAGAGCAGTCTTGCCTATGGTTAATTGCACCGGATGGTGTCCAATGCATCGTGTGTTGCCACCAACCATGAGGTGAGGGTGTCCTTGATGAATATTGCTATTGCCACCCCTCATAGTGGTAATATGTGTACTGCATAGATACGAAATATTGTGCCTCTGACTTAGTAGTGACACATTATGACCACCTTACATAATTGAATAATGTGACTATGCCTCTGTCCAGTCTGTGCCCCTGTCCACATGCAGCTGTCCAGATGTCTCTTGAAGAGAGTCAGTGAGGTACTCTGTCTAACATGAACTGGGATACTCTGCTAGAGTTTGAGATGCCTCTGAGTTATGACCCTGTCCCTTCAGCATGTCCTATACATGTATGTGCTGAGGTTCAAATCTTTAGCTCCCATGTTTCTGGTGGATGTGGATTGCTTGCAGTGGAGCATGTCTACCAAATCCTGATCGGACATGGTCTTGTATGTCAGGCATAGGTCACCTGTACGTATGTGGTATGACACTGAAAAAAGCTTGTGTTTAGTTATTCTGGAAGTATATGACATGTGTTGTAGATCCCTGATCTTCATGGTAAGGTACTTGTGGGGTCTCTCCAGCTGCTGCAAGTGCTGGTTGAGGTACATACCAAATGGGGCGTTGTATTCAAGCATGGGCCTGATAAGGGAGAAGTATAGTGGTACAATGACCTCCTATGGTCTGGATGGAATACCCTCCATGATAAGGTGGCCAAGATAGAAAGTCTGTCAAACAACTTTGGCAACATGGGTGTCAAATGAGATGTCACTATCTACATGTGTCCCCAGCTGTCTGATTTGTTTCCTGTACTCATTGGGTTGCTGTCTATGTACAGATCTGTGGGTACTGTGTTCCTCCCAAAGGGATGGCTACACATCAGTCGCAGTCAGTTTTAGGCCATGAGTCCAGCACCAGCTATCTGTCAGTGTGACGGCAGTCTGTAGGATGTGTGTGCTGGCTGATGTATTCACTATGGTGCCCAGGTTGCAGTCATCTGTAAACTTTGTCGGCCACAACCCTCCTATGTTTGCTTTCACATCTGAAAAGTAAATACCAAATAAGAGAGGTCCCAGGACACAACCTTGTGGGACACCACTTGTGACTGACTTCGAACCTGACAAGGCACCTGCAATGTTGACATTATGGGTTCTGTTTCTGAGCCATTTTGCAACCTATGCTGTGACATATGGTGTTATATTTCAGCTGTTGAGCTTGTCTATGATGCCTGAGTGGGGTATTGTGTCAAAGGCCTTAGCCAAGCGCAGGTAGGTTGTGTGGACTGTGTAGCCCTCATCAACGGCTCTACTGACAGTTTCAAAGTAGTCAACTTGGTGCAAAACGCAGGATCTGCACTGTACAAAGCTGAATTGGGTGTGATCAAGGGTCTGTAGGACACCAATGTCTCTGTGTGGAAGCTCCATAATGACCCTTCACAAAGCTTTGCAGACAAGGCTGTTTAAGCTTGTGTGGTGGTAGCTGCCAGGGTCTGTGGAGGCATCTCCTTTGTGGAGTGGGACCACTGTTGCCGTCGCCAGTGTTCAGGTACAGATCCTGTAGCAAGGCTAAGGTTAAATAGGATCTGCATATACAGGTTTATCTCCATCTGTAGTTCACATAGCATGCAACTGGAGATACCATCAGGTCCCATTGATGCTGTGTACTCGTCTTTGCTGACTGCGGCTCTCACATGGACATCCAGGATGACAGTGAGGTTACATACAGCTGTGATAACTATCATGTCTCGGGGGTGAGGGAGGGGGTACATTGCACTGAACTGGTCTGCCAGGGTGTCAGTAATATCTGTCAGGTCCCTGGGATATAAGTTGTTGTGTACCAAATCTGAGCATATATGAGGGTTCCCACCCAGGCGTCAGACATAACTGAAGAAAGCAGTGTGGTTACCTTCATCGTCTGTGGTGATTTATGTCCCCAAGTTGAACTTGGGTGTCTTTATGTGAGAATGTAGCTTTCTACTACTGCTGATCACAGCTGCCTTACATTCTGGAGATGTAGCTCTGTCTTGCATTAGTATCCTTCATCTGTTATACAGTTTGTTTATGGCTGGGGTCCACCAGACAGGCCACTTTCCCTTGGTGGTGAAGGTGTCATTCTCATTTGTGATTGCATGGTCCATGCTTACTCGGAGATGTCCGTAGAAAGTGTCTGTGCAGGAGTCACCATTGTGTGTTGTGGTTTCCACTGGCCCAGTGGGCTTAATGGATACCATCTCAGTCCGAAGAAGTGTGAAGTCAGCTTCTGAGCTGTTTGTCACTATACCCCTGGTATCATACTAGCACTGACACAGGTGTAAACAATTCCCAGAATCCATCAAACAAAATGGACATGCAGGCTTACAGATGCCCTAGGGGGGTAGCCTAGTATGAACCCATTATGATACAGATTGTACAGGACACTACAGATAACCCCAAGGCTGTTGCAAATGATGGTAGTAAGCATGTTGTTGATTCCTGGATATGCTCCGGATCACACCGATATTACAAACAACATACCAGACACACACAGGTATGGCCAACATACATCCTGACATGTGCAGTGCAAACCCCCCCCCCATAATGCCAAATACCTTCCCCAGCAGACTGCCGCCTCCCTGACATTATGTCACCCTTACCACAGGGTACGTACCCAAAGAGCAGTGTACAACAACAGTGGGTGTTCTCAACAAAGGTGTCTCCTGAATGGATAGGTAAAACAACCACCACAGAATCATGAGAGGTTTGGTCTGCACAGCTATGGAAAGGACCAGCATGTACCACAGACATAATGATATTGTGGATCTATTGACACCCGACCCTACCCAGTGTGGGTTTACAAAGTGCAGACCCCACCCCTAAACATGTGTGACTCAGTTGAAACAGTACTTGAAGTCAGTGATGAGGGCAATGTGGTCCACACAGTGTAGCCGGACCTTGCAAAGCCTTCTGTACAATACCCTATGTGTTCCGTATAGATTTGCTCACCAGCTGATATATACACCCCAATGTCATGGGAGGGTTGCAAACCAGACCAACGACAGAACTGACATGGTCAGACATGCAGCAGCCATGTCAGACTACAAACCACATATAACAGGCATCCCACAAAGCTTGGTCCTGGGACCTTCACCATCTGGTATATATGCCCCATAGGTACAGGCCAACAAGTAAGGACTGTGCTGGAACATGTTTGTAGAGGACAACAAGCCGCCTGACATATCTGATACACCAGCTGACACAAGCATCCCATAAAAGGGCCACATAGAAACAGACAGCTGGTGCCATAGCCATGTCAGCATGTTAAATGGTGAAAACAGTATAGTCAGCCTCTGTGGATAATCCAGTAAGTGACCACCAATTCCCACATAGGTGTCGACCCATGACATACCTAACATGTAATGCCAGAATGGGTGACACAAGGTGATAGATATCCTGCATTGGACAAAAATGTGGCTGTAGGGTTAACAGCAACAATCCATATACCAACCTAATCATGAGGGTTATGACATCTAGCTAAGGGGAGGTCATTGTGGTTTTGCAGTTATCTTTCAGCAGCATTACAAATGACCACAACAGCGCCTGTGTGGTGTACCTCAGCAGATACATTCAGCAACTGTAAAGTCCACAACAGTACCTCACCAGGAGTATCAAAGAGCTGGAACACATGTAATGTGTCGCCTGATTAAACAGAATGCAGTTCCACACACTGCCATGCTGGCCACCCAGACACAAGCTGTGCCTGATGTAGAAAGCCATGTCCAAGCTGTCAGCAATGCACATGCCATACCTTGTACAATGTGAATGGCAGGGAGATATGCACATGAGGGACCTGAACCCCAGCACTGACATACATAGGACAAGCTGTACTGCATTATCCATAACACAGAAGCCACCACCACGCATGAGTAAACTACCAGTACAGGTTATCCATAGAGTCACTCATTTATTCTACTCAACAGGGATCCTAACGAGTGGATGGGAGATGGTAGGTATACCCTGGGTATCAATGTTGTGTCACAGGTAGACAGAGGCACAGTATACAAAACAAGACATATGTCATGCCAAACTGCACTTATGATGTGTTGATGGACAAACACACTATCCAATAACCATTATAAATGGCCTTGGGCACATCGGTAGTGTTTGCCAATGTACACCCATGTTGTGGAATACACTACTGCAGTTGGTTGAGGCCGTTGTAAGTAGTTCACATCTGAACATAATGCAACATGGTCAGATAGGTTCATAGGTTCATACTAGGCTATCTGCCCCAAGGCAGTTCTAAGCCTAGTCCAGAGTCTGGTTGCGTACGCCACCCCTTATATGGAAACAGTACTGTGCCCATTAGTTTGACGTGCCTGTCTCCAGCAGTGACACAGTGGCGATGTCCGGGGTAAACCTATGATTTCCCATCCACAGGTCAGGATACCTCTTGAACAGAGCCAGCAAGGTGCTGTGACTCACATGGACCGTGATTGTATTCCACAGCATAGGGAGTCTCAGAGTGATAAATCCACCCCTCCAACATGTCCAATGTACATCCCTGCTACGGTGGAAGTCACTTGCACTAGTGGTTCAGGTGGATCTGAAGATTTTGAGGTGGAGCATGTCCATTAATCCCTGGTTGGACATGCTTGCATGTCATGCACATGTCACCACTAAGCAGACAGTATGTGACTGAATAGAGCTGTAGTGTTTTCAATCTGGCAGCATATGACAGATGTTGGAGACCCTTTATCCTTTTGTTGGGGGACATTCAGGGTCTCCACACTTGCTGCAGATGTCAGGTGAGATACATCCAGATAAGGCAGTGTACCAGATCACCGGTCCGATAAGTGAAGAGTACAGGGGAACAATGACCCACTAGATCTGGATGTGGATCCCTTCCTGATCATGTGGACAATGTAGAAGGTCCTACTAGCCACTTTAGCAATGTGAGTGTCATCAGAACAGTGACTGTCAACCTGGGTCCCCAGGTCCATGATAACCTTCCCTGTGCTTAGAGGATTGCCACCTATATGGTAGCTTGGGGTTACCTTGCTTTCCCTGAAGGGTATGACTACACATGTTTTGCAAGTTGACTTCAGGCCATGGCTCTGGCACCAGCTATCAGTGTCCGTGAGCCCCTTCTGAAGGATATCCGTGTCTGATGCACTGTCCACTATGGCACCCAGTGTGCAGTCATCTGCAAACTTTGTCAGCCAAAGTCCTCCCATGTTGGACTGTACTTCTGAGAAGTAGATAACAAACAATAGGGGCCAAGGACTGAGCCCTGTGTGAGACCACATGTGACTGGCATGGTGTCTGACATAGTGCCAGCAACTCTAACCCTGTGGGTCCTGTCCGTAAGACAGTTTGAAACCTGATCTTGTGACATATGGGTGTCCATTTCTGTTGGTAGGGTTTCCTACAATACCTGAGTGGGGTATTGTGTTGAAAGGGTTTTCAAGGGCAAGGTAGGCTCTATGGACTGCCTTTCCCTCATCAATGGCCTTAGTTACTGTTTTGATAATGTCAACCAAGTACAAAAGGCATGACTTGCCCTTGATCAACACAAACTGGGACAGGTACAATGTCTGCATGTCCTCCATATCTTTCTTCATGAGCTCCATTATGATCCTCTCCATAGCTTTGCAGACTACACTTGTTAAGCTTATGGGGCAGTAATTACCAGAGTCCATAGAGGCACTGCCTTTGTGCAGACATGCACAACTGGACCCTAAAGAGGCTGTTGTGCACAGTATGGAAATGTAAATCAGTGATAGGACTAAAGCCCAGGATAATGTCCACCACAGTGAAAGTACTGAACCACTACACTATACAGTACAACAGTGCTAGGTCAGTATGAATGGATGTTAACAATTGTATGCAAAGTATCCCATGCAAAAGCTGCAGGCACAGTATAATCCCTGTTGTGTTCACAGGAAGCATCTGGACAGTAACTACACAACATGTCACAGAACACACAACCTTAAACAGGAGTTATTTGTTGGAGTTCACACTCATCCACAACTGTGATGGGCTGCATAGTTCAACATATGGAAAGCTCACACTGGGCATGCTCACACACTTTGATAAATGAGACATCATTCACACAACATGCCATGGGAAGGCTGAAGTGGGCATGCTCACACACTTAGTTCAAATGTTCCTCTTAACAACTGTGAAAACACACCACAGGATGCACATTCCCCATTCCAAACAATGAAGATGTCAGCACCCTATAAGTAGATCAGTAGAAATGCTACCTCCCAGTAATCCGAATAGCGCTCTGCTAATGCGTCTGTCTCTAGTGTCATAACATAGTTAAGTAGGGGTTTGAATCCAGCAAGTGGCATGTGTGTGTGTAAATGGGGATAAGTGTCTGTATAAGTGTGTATGAGAAGCACATCCCTTTTGGCAACTGGGAAAACACACCACAGGATGATCATTCCACTTTCTAGACTCTGATGATGTCAGCACCCTATAAGTATATTGGAGGAAAGGATTCTCTCAGTAATCCGAATAGCGCCTGCTAATCGTCCATCTCTAGTGTCATAACATAGTTAGGTAGGGGTTTGAATCCAGCAGGTGGCAAGTGTGTGTGAAGGGGGGTAAGTGTGTATGAAAGAAACATTTTGGCAACTGGGAAAACACACCACAGGATGATCATTCCACTTTCTAGACTCTGATGATGTCAGCACCCTATAAGTATATTGGAGGAAAGGATTCTCTCAGTAATCCGAATAGCGCGCCGTGCTAATGCGTCCGTCTCTAGTGTCATAACATAGTTAGGTAGGGGTTTGAATCCAGCAGGTGGCAAGTGTGTGTGAAGGGGGGTAAGTGTGTGTGTATGAAAGAAACATCCCTTTTGGCAACTGGGAAAACACACCACAGGATGATCATTCCACTTTCTAGACTCTGATGATGTCAGCACCCTATAAGTATATTGGAGGAAAGGATTCTCTCAGTAATCCGAATAGCGTGCCGTGCTAATGCGTCCATCTCTAGTGTCATAACATAGTTAGGTAGGGGTTTGAATCCAGCAGGTGGCAAGTGTGTGTGAAGGGGGGTAAGTGTGTATGAAAGAAACATCCCTTTTGGCAACTGGGAAAACACACCACAGGATGATCATTCCACTTTCTAGACTCTGATGATGTCAGCACCCTATAAGTATATCAGGGAAAGGATTCTTTCAGTAATCCGAATAGCGTGCTGTGCTAATGCGTCCATCTCTAGTGTCATAACATAGTTAGGTAGGGGTTTGAATCCAGCAGGTGGCAAGTGTGTGTGAAGGGGGTAAGTGTGTATGAAAGAAACATCCCTTTTGGCAACTGGGAAAACACACCACAGGATGATCATTCCACTTTCTAAACTCTGATGATGTCAGCACCCTACAAGTATATCAGGGGAAAGGACATTCCCCAGTAATGCGAATAGCGTGCTGTGCTAATGCGTCCGTCTCTAGTGTCATAACATAGTTAGGTAGGGGTTTGAATCCAGCAGGTGGCAAGTGTGTGTGAAGGGGTGTAAGTGTGTATGAAAAAACATCCCTTTTGGCAACTGGGAAAACACACCACAGGATGATCATTCCACTTTCTAAACTCTGATGATGTCAGCACCCTACAAGTATATCAGGGGAAAGGACATTCCCCAGTAATGCGAATAGCGTGCTGTGCTAATGCGTCCGTCTCTAGTGTCATAACATAGTTAGGTAGGGGTTTGAATCCAGCAGGTGGCAAGTGTGTGTGAAGGGGGGTAAGTGTGTATGAAAAAAACATCCCTTTTGGCAACTGGGAAAACACACCACAGGATGATCATTCCACTTTCTAAACTCTGATGATGTCAGCACCCTACAAGTATATCAGAGAAAGGACATTCCCCAGTAATGCGAATAGCGTGCTGTGCTAATGCATCCGTCTCTAGTGTCATAACATAGTTAGGTAGGGGTTTGAATCCAGCAGGTGGCAAGTGTGTGTGAAGGGGATTAAGTATGTATGAAAGAAACGTCCCTTTTGGTAACTGGGAAAACACACTACAGGATGCACATACCCATTTCTAAACGATATCACAATTATGTATGGCTTTTGATTACAGACATGCCATGTGTGTTGTGCACACACAGAATGCCCATGTGTGTGGGTTGTCCCTCACAATAATGCATGACATTGATTACACCGGTTATGGCAATGAACACATGATGTATGTGTGTGCCAAATACACATATGTACCTGAGACTTTCAATATTTACCATGTGTGATGCCTGCCACATGTGAATACATGGTATATGCACAGGGTAACATTATGACCGTGGTCTTCTGTGCAGATGCTGCATATGGGATGTGTATATACAGTGTGAGATGTAGATGCTATCAGCCTAGTAGTGAGGGATACACACCTGGTCTGGGGCATAAAGTCTACATGTTGTTAATGTACAGGAGCTGCATGTTCTCACCTTTTGTGGGAGTGGTAAGACAGTATTCCATAGCAATGCAGTGACTGCATGCTAAGAACCATGCAGCTATGGTGTTGTAGATACACTTATTCATCAGCATTCAGTAATTTGTCGGAATCCCTGGTGAGGGCCTGATGCCAACCAAGGTCAGGGGTCTACCAGCCTGTGTCACTTGCTCAGTGATCCCTTCCATGTTCCCTATCACGTATCCCAGTGAGCGACATGCCACATCAGCTGTGGTGGCATGGACAATGACTGAGTCATATGTGTCCATGCATCAGACTGACTTGTATGTTGCTGTTACAGTTTGGCCATGTGTTTCCATCTCATACATGTGGTGTACA
The DNA here is from genome assembly GCF_019279795.1 of Protopterus annectens. Taxonomy (NCBI): domain Eukaryota; kingdom Metazoa; phylum Chordata; order Ceratodontiformes; family Protopteridae; genus Protopterus; species Protopterus annectens. The sequence continues at coordinate 1,687,249,203 of NC_056737.1, forward strand.
TCAATGGGTAGGGGATAGGGTTGACTGTGTACATGTGGCAGCTGTGACATTACTACATGACACACATATTCCACAACTGTGCCATAGAGGTGACTGACAACTGACCTTTGCACATGCTACCGGAGTATTGAGATTACATTGGTGATTGACAGCACATAGGGCCAATGGTGAAAAGAGACATAGGTCCATAGGTTCGTACAGGGATATCTGCCCAGGGCATGTATCCACCTAGCCAGAATGTGCGTGCCTTTCAACATGCATTGTGAATGTGTCTTGCTATGCCCTTTTCCAAGGTTAGTATACTGTGCCTCTTTCTCACAGTGACACATAAGTGATACCCAGCGTAACCCTACAATGTCACATCCAGTCATTACTATCGCTCTTGAAGATAGTCACTGAGTCAGTCCACCTAACCTCTATTGGGATAATAATCAGGAATGAAGGGTGCCTCTGAGTTGTGAATGTGCCCCTCCACCATGTCCTATGTATATCACTCCTGAAGTTCAAGTATTTCCAGTGTGTATCCTGGTGGGATCTGGATATTCTGGGATGCAGCATGGCCATTACATGAGGGTATTACCTGGCCTTCTATGTCAGGCACAGATTGCCTATGAAGAGGCAGTATGTCACTGAGTACAGCTGCTGCTACTTTAACCAGTCAGTATGTGGCATCTGTTTGAGCACTTTGATCCCCTTGTCGAGGTAGATATGTGTTAGCCCCAGTTGCTGCAGGTGTCTGGTAAGGTGCATGCCGACAGGTTCATCATAGTCAATTATGGGCATGATGAGGGATGAGTAAAGGGGCACAATGTCCTCCCTGGCCTACATGTGGATCCCATGATGATGTGGCCCATATCACATGCTTACCTAACCACTTTGTCCATGTTGTTGTCAAATGGTAGAATGCTATCAACCTGTGTACCCCAAGGCCCATAATTCCTTGGTCTGCACTTACTGGATTAAGACATATGTGGTACATTGTGGTCATTTAGTGTTTGACAAAGGGGATGACTAGACTCTTTCTGTCATTCACGTTGAGGCCATGGCTGTGGCACAAGTCATGTGTTTGCAAGAGTCCCTTTTGGAGGATGCGTGTGTTAGCTGTTGAGTTGATTATGGTGTTGAGTCTGCAGTCACCTGTGACTTGCTGAGCCACAGTACTTCCATGTTGGCCTGTACCTATGACAAATATATAATGAACATGACAGCCCCTAGGGCTTTGCCTTGTGGGACACCACTTGTACCAGGTTGGAGGCTGACATGGCTCCAGCAATTCTACCATGTGTGTTCTGCCCTTGAGCCACTGTGCAATACCCATAGTGACATAGGGGTTAATATGTACACTGGTGAGCTTCCCTAGAATGCACAAGTGGGGTATTGTAGCCAAGACTTATGCAAGGTCCAGGTAGGCTGTGTGGACCTCCTACCCCTTGACAGTGGCCTTGGTGACTGTTTCAAACAAAGCAAACAGGTTTGATAGGCAGGATTTGCCATTGACAAAGCCAAACTGTGTATGGTGACATGTCTGTAGGTCCACAATATCTAGATATGTGAGGTTCTTGATGATTCTTGCCATAGCTTTGCAGACAAAGCTAGTCAGACATATGGGGCGAGTAGTGTCCAGGATCCGTGATGGCACCACCTGCATGTTGAGGGACCACTGTTGCTGTATGCCACTCTCTGGCCACATATCATGTATTAAGGCTGGGATTGAACAGTGGTGTTATGTCTGGGTGTAGCTCTTCTTGTGGTTCATGTAGGACACAGCCTGGGACACTGTCTGGTCCCATTGATGCAGTGTTTACTGCTTTGGGAAGGGCATCTCTTACCTGAGCATCTGTGATGTCAGGGGGGGAAGCACTGTGATGCGAGACATATGTTCCCTTTTGGTGTGGTGGGGTGAGAAGGCAGCATTGAACCTGTCCACTAGGATGATGGCAATGTCTGTGTGTTTTATATTTTGTGTGACATATTGTATTACCTCTGAGCATATCTGGGTAGTACCACCCAGGTTACTAACATAACTACAGGCAGCCTTGTGATTATCCTCAGTGGCTTGTGGAATCCTCTCTCAAAGATGGCCTTAGACAATCATATGGGTGCCTGTAGTTGTCTTCCAATACTCCTCAGTGGTGCCTTCACATTTTGGGAGGTTGTTGTATCATGTAGTGGCGCCATCCTTCTATTGTATAGTGTGTTTATGGCTGGTGTCCGGCCCAGGACATCTGCCTTTGGAGAATTGGGTCATGCGTTCATATGTGGCTTCATGATCCATGCATTCCTGAATGTGTCCACAGAATGCCTCTATACAGGTATCTGCAGTCTGGTCCATATTTTCAACAGGCCTAGGGCCTTTGAAGGTTTCCACATCATTTATGAGGGGTGTGCAGTTGCTTGACATGAGCTGTTGACAGACGTGCCGCCCTCCAGACAGAGCAAGGGGAGGGTCACAGTCAGCTACCTGTTGGGACGTACCTCCCTGGACCACATGGAAAGAGACACAGAGGAGCTCTTACAGCACCCTCTCAAACTCAGGTCTCCCACACAGCCTTCATGCTGACACAGGAGAGTTTAGATTACTCTGCAGACACCATCATACTGGGTGATGCCAGCTACCCGAACAGACTGTGTACATTACACAGGCCACAATACCCAAGCTCTAAGATTCCCATTGATCAGACATTCTTTGGCTATGGAACAGGTAACCAACCTTCCCACAAGAGGCGCAGATATACTACAGCTGATCTTTACAAACATGAGTAAAAACTAATCACCACTGGGAGTATATCCCTCATTGTTGCAATCAAACCATATACTAATCACACTGGTGTTCTGGATCCCCACATATGCAAACCTCCAACACATCGATGTGTGTGTGTGGAAAATGACGTTATTAGCAAACGTGACAGTATCGTGCAGGATGCAGATCCTCCTTTTGAAATAGTGATGATGTCAGGACTGTATAACTATATCACCTGTAGTAAAGTCCTCCAGTAATTTGCATAGCGTGCTCTGCTAATGTGTCTTTCTTCAGTGTCATAACGTAGTTAGGTAGGGGTTTGAATCCTGCAAAGGGAATGTATGAGTGTGGTTTATGTGTGTGCACTATGCTGGGACGGTTAACTGCCTTTGCCAACTGGGAGAACACACTACAGGGTGCACATCCCTCCTCCTACACACAGATGATGTCAGCACCCTCTAAGTACAGCATTAGTAAAGGTTTCTCCAACTACTGCAAATAGCACACTCTGCTGATGTGTCTGTTTCTACTGTCATTGCACAGTTAGGTGTGGGTTTGAACCTTGCAAATGGAAAGTATGTGTTTTACTGTTGGTGGGGTTAGTGTGTGTGCACAATGATGGGGTGGGATGTGGCTTTTGCCACATGGGGCTATGCACTGCAGGGTGGTCATTACCCTTAACAAGCAGTGATGTTGATAGCACCCTATACAAACAAAACTACAAAACAGAAGGTGTTGGTACTGATAACACATGTAAGGTAACACTTGTTCAAGTAATGTCCACAAAACGGAGTGGGATAATAAAACATTTCTTTTACTCTATACAGACAACATGACTACAGACAACTAAGTGCCAGTACTCAGTATAGTGTTACATGCTACTTGAACATGCACATGTACCAGAATATACCTAGATAGTGTTCTGAAGCCTGAATGTGGCAAGTGTGTGGATGTGGGATGTGTCTGTGTGTGCATTTCCGTATGGGAAGCATGTTTGCTGTGGCACTCAGGGTACTACAGTACCTGATGCACATTACATCATTGAAATGATGAGGTTGCCTGCACCCTGTGAGTACAGGTAGAGAAGGGGATGCCAGTAGTAAACAACATAGTGCACTTCTGAAATGTGTACCTGTCATGTATCAACAGCTACTCATGTAGGGTGATAAATAATGGGAATGGCAGGTGAGCGTGTGCATGTGTGTGGGTAGCAGGGTGTGTATAAATGCATGTGTGACAGAACAGATACATGTAGCTGAATCTACATAACAGCACAAGATGCACATTGCCATAGTCAATGTTAGCATGTGATGGTGTGCAGCAGGTACACTTTGTTAAGTAGTATGGGTGCAGATAACAATTGAGGACATTCATACAGTTACTGCAGCAGGACTGATGGGATATACACACATTTATACTGCAACACACAACAGTTACCAACATGTTACTACTTATACACATCTATGTAGTCACCCTGTGCATCAGCAACGTGTTTACCTTTACCTGCACCGATGTTGTAGTATGCAGGAGGTGGCACAGTGTCATCATATGCACAGGGTGTGGGTTAGATATGCCCAAGCCGGCCACTGGTAACACCAATTGACATGTGTGTGTATGTGTGTTTGTGAGGGGCAGCAGTACAGGGTAGATTCACATGACGGGAAGGCATCTGTTGTCTGCAGTGTTAAGATGCTTCACATTCACCAAATTCACAGATATTGCCAACAATTTTGCAGACAGTTTAGGTGCAGGTACCCCCCCATTGTCCTACACACGTGTTATTAGTTATCCCAGATGACTGTAACCTCGCTATCCTCTCACATGTCCAGGTGAGAGCCACCCTCATCATTGCAGAACACATATCATCACTGTTACGGAATGGTATCCCTGGATGTGTGCTACATTCACCCCTGGAGGACATAGCACCACATGACAGACTGATATTAATCCATGGCCATACTACAGGATATGTACCTGAACAGTGCCATACATACACAGTGGTCCCACACCAATGAGGAGGAACCTCTACTGACCCTGGGAACTACTGCATCATATGCACAACTGGCCTTGTGTTCTAAGCTATGGAAGTGTTAGTTATGGCCCACATGTACAACAATATTACATATGTTTATATTTCATGACTATCTACACACAACCTATCTCATGGACATACCTATTGATAGTGAACTGTGATACATTTGGAGGTGTCACAGTATACACAGGATTAACCTGCTACTTTGCATTACCTGTGTTTGTGGCAGCTTTTGGTGAGTCAGTCGTGCTGCTTGTATTTTGCTGCTGTTGCTGCTGCTGCTGCTGCTGTTTTGCTGCTGGCTGTCAGTATATTTTGTTTTCTCTCTCTGTCTGTCTCTCTCTCTCTCTTTCTCATTCGGTTAGTGCAATGACTGTATTGCATGAGTGGAGTGTGGGTACTGAATACTTTTGTAGGTATCTGCATAGATCCATGTGATGGCCTCTGCACCAATTGTAAGGCAGCATTTGCTAATTGCAAGCAGCTGGGTGTGTACTAATTGCATGTCTCACTGTGATTTCAGGACACTGCTATAAAAGGGTATGTGAGATAGGCGTTGCCCTTTCAGATTGTAGGGCGTGGACCATGCTGGTATGCTGTTGACAGTGTTCTGTGAGTGTGAAGGTTAGTACATCTCCCATGCTTCATGCTGTGTTGTAGATTCAGGTTGCTGCATTTATCTTGCCTGTTCCCTGTAGTGAGTGTGTATGCATACTGACACCTACAACTATATGTCATATGTATTGCTATATGAATATATATATATATATATATCTGTGTACATATACATACTTTCATATATGTACATTAGCTGACATTATTGGGTACAAGCTAACAATTAGCAGGGCTGTTTCCATTAACACTACTCTAGTATGGGAATCCAGTAATTGGGACTATAAAAGTCTGCCTGACATGCTTTGGGTAGTAGACATACTATATTGCCTTTATCTTCATTCCTACTATTACATGTTCCACTTATTTAGCACTATATTCCTGTATGAGAGTCATGGCTTAGTGGTAGGTCATACAGACTAGTGTTACAATGGTCTTGTGGTAGGGCCTACTAGTATGCTTATATTCTGCTTTTGAGTTGAGTATAGGGCCTATCAATCACAGTGCTAGAGGCACCTTTAAGCAGTTAAAGGGCTTAGTAGGTCTCACAGGAGCCAGGCTGTGTTGCAGATTCTGGTTGCTGCATATATCTTCACTGTTTCCTGTAGTGAGTGTGTATGGCTACTGAGACCTACGATTATATTTCATATGTATTAATATATATTTATATATATGTATGTGTTGATATACATACCTTCACATATGTACATTACCTTACATTATTATGTACAAGCTAACAGGTAGCAGGGCTGTTTCTGCTCACACTGAACTAGTATGGGAATCCAGTAATTTGGCCATTAAAACTCTACCAAACATGCTTTGGATAGTACATCTCCTATATTGCCTTTATACTGATTCCTACTATTACATGTTATATTTATTTTAGCAGTGTGCTCTTCCGAAGCAGGCATGGCTTAGTGGTAGGTCAAACAGACTGATGTTACCTAGGTCCTGGTTTCAAGACTGACAGTGGGAATTTTTTACTTTGCAAACTTTCAAACTGAGTGCAGGACCTGTCAATCAAAGTGTTGAGGCCACCTGTAAGCAGTTAGAAGGGTAAGTAGGTCACACAGGGTTCAGGCTGTGTTGCAGATTCAGGTTGCAGCAATTATGTTAACTTTTCCTGTAGTGAGTGTGTATGGCTACTGAGACCTACGATTATATTTCATATGTATTAATATATATTTATATATATGTATGTGTAGATATACATACCTTCACATATGTACATTACCTTACATTATTATGTACAAGCTAACAGGTAGCAGTGCTGTTTCTGCTCACACTGAACTAGTATGGGAATCCAGTAATCTGGCCATTAAAACTCTACCAAACATGCTTTGGATAGTACATCTCCTATATTACCTTTATACTGATTCCTACTATTACATGTTATATTTATTTTAGCAGTGTGTTTTTGTAAAGCAGGCATGGCTTAGTGGTAGGTCATACGGACTAATGTTACCAAGGTACTGGGTTCGAGACTGACAGTGGGAATTTATTTTTCTTAGCAAACTTTCGAACTGAGTACAGGACCTGTCAATCAAAGTGCCATAAAGGCACTTTTAAGCACTTTAAACCAGGTCTGCGCTCGCTTGCGCGGAGCTCACGCATGCGCACTGACGGTGAGCTCCGCTAACACAAGCGCACACCCGCGCTATTTTCTTTGAAAGAAAAGAAAAAGGGGTGACAGGAAAGTGGTGAAAAGGGGTCACAAAGAGGGAAAGACAGTAGGGAAAGAAGCGTGGGATTTGCAGGAAGGGTGTAGGTAAGGCCCATAGATGCCCATGTCTTTTGCAGCAACAGCTGTATATTTCTGTGTATTTTGGTGAGACATTTGAAACCTTCCAACTCTGAGAGAGGTGTCAGGACAACATTAATATTTGTTGTACAGCCAATTGTAATTAACAGTTTAGATGTCCAGCGGACATGTCTGCGACATGGACAGCTATGTATGGGGCGTAATTTTTGTGGGACAGAGTGCCCTTTTTTTTTTTTTTTACAGGTGAGAGTGGTATGACAGGTGAAGGAAGTCGGTAAAGCTGGGGAGGTAGGTTGGGTAGGTTAACAGACAAGACAGACAAGACGCATACAGGGACGGTGTATGACACACGTGGGGGCGTTACACATTTGACGGGACGGAGGTTGGGATATCCGAGATGCACGAGCCCACAGATGGCAACAGTGGAACTGATATCCCCACCCATAGGCAGTTGCCACTGTTCCTTCACAGCCCAGGACGGGCTGTGCTGGGGCTGTGTAGGCGGGCAACGGCCGGGGCCGTTAGCTGTGCCACACGAGCCTCGAGCTGGCGTGGGGTCCAAGAACAGTGTCTTGGATCTCCCTACGCACCACAGACCGGACACCGGAGGGTGAGTGGGCGAACCCCTCCGGCCACACTTGCAGAGGGGACGGGCCCCATCCCCTGCAGCGCTTCCACCCGAAGGTGGCACAGGGCCACCGGAGGGTCCGCCTGGGCACTAGTGCCAGGTGCAGTCACCAGCTGAGGTGGGAGAGGTGGGTCCGCTGGGACCTGCCTTCCCAAGCGTTCTAGGTTTGTGAGTAGTTATGTTAGTTTGGGTTAGTGGCATTTTATTCCATTCAGATTAGTTGTAACAGCATGCATTGGTATTCCCATCAAACAAACACCCAGATATGGACACCATTGAACAAGGGGCATATCAATATCACATGCATTATTTGAACAGCAAAACACAGTCAAACGACATGCAGGGTTGATTAATGGCAACAGGCCATCGTATTTGCAGGTATGAACAGGGCACATGCACGAACAGACATGCATATATGTTTCGAACGGACAAATGTCCATGATTAATGAAATGTTCACATACCATTATTTAGTGGATGTTGTTATATGGAATTACAGGGTTGGGTGGGGATAGAAAGTGATGACACATTCATATGTTAAACATTAATTCACATTTATCATAGATACACAATTAAGTTGAGGCTGATGTTTCAAAATAATCTTTATTTGACTGTCATGCTACACCTGTTACACATACATCACTATCCTACTTATTTTTAATTTGATCAGATACATCATCCTGCTACACTTTGATGACAGGACAGGGGACAACTATGGCTGTTTAGTCTGTCAGATAATCATTCATTCTATCTGCAAATTGTTTACTGTTATCACCATATACAGATTTTGAGCTAGACATTCAGATTCAGACACACTGAAATCAGTTTGGGATGTTAATTTGTACTTCCCACATGCATTTAGTTCTGTAAAACACACTGAGGCTTATATATTCAGGGGTTATTACTACTTTATTTATTCATACATGAGCATTTCTGTCACTCTCATACATTCTGCAACTTCACAGTTCAGGTTGGTACTTCTAGGCTTTGTTCACATATTAGACCTGTGGTGATTCAAACACTTTCCAACAGCCTCACTTCTGTCATGATTCAGCATTTCAACAGGGGATATATCTCACATGTGACTACCTCAGATTCTGAAGCTGTACTCTTGAGACTATACTGCAGGTTCCAGTATATTTAATTAATGATGGGACATCTGTATTACAGCACTGTTTAATTCTATCAATTATATTTCCAGTTACACTTGCATACTGATGAACTTGTTGCAGCCATACCTGCAGACGTTCAATTCCTGCTTGCACATTATATTACTTTTAATCAATACACTGCACTGTTCTGATACATGGTACATAATAATATTTATTTACAAGTACTGGGTGGGGTTACTAACCTGCATGGTGGCGCAGCCGCACCAGCCTTCTGGCGTGCATCTCGACATTCGCAGAGCGGACACCTGCAGCTGTAATACAAAGGGAATAATATTGGACTACACATCTCCATGGTATCAGCTGGTTGAAATCCTTACATACATGGGTAAAATGTGACTTACTCAGTAGTGGGGCGTTGGGCATTTGCCGGGCCTCCTGGATCCAACGGTTCAATTGGTCCTGCTTGCGTCTCTTCAGGTCCGCATGGTGGTGACGGACCTGCTCACCAGTGCGTGGAATGCCAGTAGCACTGGTCAGCTCATGAGCCAACTGGTCCCACGCCTCAGCCCTATATACTCCCCATGAGACCTGGCCCTGCATGAGTTGGGCCTCGTGATTATGGACAAGGAGCCAGACCATGTATCTGGACTCCTCAACGCCCCAACGCTGTGCTCGAAAGCAACGTCCCTCACCTACTCCACTCATGCTGACTGCAAGTCTGTTCTACAATCAGTTATGCTGTGTATTCCCGCCTATGGGGCTTATATATGCCGCTTTTCCCGCACATTTCTCTGATTGGCAGTTTTGGAATTGTATCTACTTCATTGAAAATGCTTTCTCATGCTCCATTCTGGGTTTTATCCCATATATATGCTATTTCTGCTTTTCTAGGTATTGCTGTCATGGCTTGGTGGTTTAGTTCCTTGACTCTAGTGCATGGTATCCTGTGTTCGAATCTGGCAACTGCTTTTTGCTTTTCCTGACAGAAATGAGTTGAAGACCTGTCAATCAAACATGCCAAAAGCACTTTTAAGCACTTTAAACCTGTTCTGCGCTCGTTTGCGGAGGTAACATGCGCACTGGCAGTTAGCTTGTGGGAGCGGCGCCCAAGCGGTGTGCGCTGGGATAAATCTTAATTGGCTAGTGACACACATGTTCAGCTAATTGCACACAGTTTCAGCCTGTTTACCCGCTGCTTGGCAACGGGCACGCAGTTTGCAGCTTTTTAAACACTACTCGGCTACGGGCACTCTGTCTCACGGCAGCTTAGCTATCAGTACATTTCTGACTATTTTTATTCTTATATTACTTCAAAATATATGCTCTATTTCATTCCATTTTACAAAAGGGAATACATTTACATTTGTACAATACTGTCTGGGGGCTTTTTAGTGCTTATTTACAAAAATAAAAAAAAGGTTGTTGTAGGGGCTCGAACCCTGCCTGCCTACTCATAGGGCAGGTACTCTACCACTAAGCTATTATTTCTTGGCTTACTTTGCATATTTAGTTCTTATATCCTTTTCCACTGACTGCTAACTGTGATTGCGCTAGTAGCACACCCGCGCACACAGTAGCAAACATTTACGGGGTTTAACAAAAAAAAAAAGGTTTTCATTTACTTTTATGACATCTCTTCACTTTATACACTGATGGCCAGTCGGGGCATGTGTTGTATAGTGTGTTTATTCACATTTTCATGGCCTTTCTCGTGGCTGTTTACTTTCAGCCATTCTAGTTTTCCGGGGGCGTGTCCACTTGCAGAGCTTAGCCTACAGACACGCCCCCTACTCTCTTACACGGACCGTGTAAGAGTTACTAGTGTGATTCAGCATGCCTCATGCACCTCATGCATATGCATGACATGCTGACATCACACAGTTTAACTGCAGCCTCCGTGTAAGAGTTATAACTCTTACACGGAGGCTTCCTGAATCTGGCCCACAGATAGATAGGGCTAAGCCAGCTGCTCTATTAACAGCATTTTAATCCTTAAGGAACTTAGTCACAAAACAGAACTGGTGATTCTTAGAATTGGCTGGAGTAATTTACTGTAAAAGATACACTCAGGTTTCTACAGCAATGCTGTTGACCAGTAGACAACAAGATTCTCATCCAAACTGACTCAATAAGATACTGTGGCACAATTCCAGACACCTTCTTGATTCTGATTTTGTAATATATCAGGTGAATTTCTGGAATGCAAGTATAATTCTAATTTTAGTTTTTATTGAATGAAATGGCAATTAGCCTGTAAAAGTGGATCAACACCTGAATGCAGGAATTGTAAAACAGTTCTTTTAATCATTTTCTGTTATTATTTTTTTAAGATTTTGATATACGCTCTTTGTAATATATTTTCTCAGAATGATGGATCTGATGAAGGTGCCTGAAAGTACTTAAAATTGTACATCAATGTTTGGTAACACATGGTTGTGGGCTAAAGTTTTAAAATTATGTTACATTTATTTCTTCTGTTCACTTATTTTGGGAGTATGAACATGGAGGATAGACCTCTTGTATCTCTTTGGCTGAAAGATCAATCCACGCTAATTAGGTGAAATTGGACACCCAATCTATTGAGAGACAGGCTTAGGCTAATTACAACTTCCATGTTAATTACATGAAAGCCAGACACCCAATCCAAAGAGAGACAGGTTCAGGCCAGTGACAGCCCTCATCCACTCTTATGCTCCAACCCTAGCAATCCCAATTTTATATAATTCAGCATCTGACTGAATTACTACTTTTTTTGGAAGATGGTCATCATCATTAATAAAGGATCTGGATTTCAGTTTATACATGGTCTCCATGCTTTATCGTGAGAAGGCAAACAGCCAGCAACATAGGATTCATATACTTCTTGTTTTTAGGGTCCAATTGGGCTAGGTCATCACAAAAGTTTGTTTCTTAAAATTATTTTTAAGTCTGTAGCCTCCTAACAGTCCTTTTCAGGGCTATCCATTTTGTATTTTTGCAGTCTTATTGCAAGAAGATATATCTCAGATTATACTGGTGACTTCAGCAAAGACTACCTACATTTCATTATTTTATCCTACTTGCAGACAGCATAAGATGTTCTTCATATTGATCACTGCTGCAGTAGCGTTAACTTTGTGGTTTATATCCTTATAAGCATATAATGTACAGCCTGCTTCCAAAACTTCAGGGCACCTTCCACATAGCCAAACTGTCAAGCAGCTCAAGTTAAACTGAGTAAAAGAAACATTTGGGGATAATATCCTTCAGAGCTTTTCTGCTGTTGAAGAGTACACTCCTCTAAAGCTTTTAAGGATCAATGGTCGTCTTGTGAGGCAGGTAAGTTCCCTTGGGAGAAATCTCCATTTTATTAAATCGTGTCAATATTTTATTATTTTCCTCTTCAGGAAAGGTATTTTAAAGCTAGGAGTATTATTATTTCATGGACTGTCTCAAGACTGTAATGTTCTTTTAAACAGAGAACTCATTTCTTTAGGTCAGTTTAAAAGTAATGTAAACTAATTGAATACATATTTTCTATGGATAATTTGTGTTTATTTTTCCATTTATGGGTCGCTATTGTGTTATAAAGTGCTTTTTATTGTGTTTTTCTGTCTAATTTCTTTTCTGGACTGGTAGTCCCACTTGTCTCTTCCAGGAAAAAACAACATTGGTAGCTTGACCATGGATCAGACAACCAGTATCACAATTACTCCTTCTTTCAGCCACAAAAAGAATAAGTTAAGCAAAAAGCCTTGCCACTACAGAAGGCTAGCAGTTTGCCTCAGCTGCAGGTGGGTGACTCTTCTGCAGCCACTTGTTGTACCTCAGACCATTCATCTTTTACCCTGGATCCCTCTGGTGTAGCACTTACAGCAGCTATAGACCATCCCCAGGATTCAGCAAGCTCTGCACAGCATGGTAGTGCAACAGCTGCTGCAGGCAATTTGGCTGATGTGCAATCCAGGAATACGTTCCGGGACGTGCATGAGCACTCCTGCACTATTCCTGCATGGACACAGCCCCTGTATGCTAATTATCTCATTTGCTGGTGAAAACCATGCAAATGAGGTGAATTAGCAATCCAGGAAGCAGGCAGACATCCGTGCAGGAATAGCGTAGATTGCAGAAATGTATTCAGCCAGTAGCTGAATACATTTCTGCAAACTACAAAACGGAGGCATGACAGCTTGTAAAAACAAATGTATTAGAAGGGTTAGGCATGCCAAAGGCCAAATATATGGACATAGGCATGAAAAATAATTTCAAAACGATAAAAATTAACTTTTTTTTTGTTGGCCGATTTTGGCCGTTTAAATGCAGGGCAGCGGTGCGCAAACAGGATCAGCCCGAAAATAAAAAAAAAGCTGGAAATAAGCTTTTAAACCAAAATCATAATTCTGCCAAAATAGTCAATGGCATGCATAATACAACAAGACCATGGAATAGTGGTTGCTAAGGGGGAAGGTTGAGTGTCGGATTTGTAACCATGCATTAGCAGTCAATCCTATGCAAATGGGGGCAATGATACTGAATCACAGATTTCCGCTCAGTGCTAGCTTGCACCCAACCATATTGGTGCAGATCATAGTGTAAGCCTAAGAGCTAGATGACTTCATAAGGGGGTGTGTCATGCATTCTGTAAGCTTATTGGAGCCATGTGGCCTGTGTTTGCACTTAGCTAAGCATAACTAAGGCAGGGGGGGTGTCTAAGGCTGTATTGTCTTCCACTAAGAAATGCAGAGTGTGATCGTGTCCATGGAGGGCCAGTTTCTGCTAAATGGTGATTACATTGCCTAAATGGGTGTGCGTGGCACGCACCGGGTTTTAAAAAAGAAAAACACAGGAAATAGCAGCTCCATTCACATCTGAGCACTGGGTTTGCACGGCTCATCACAGGGCTTAAACAGGAAGGCAATGGGAAAGGAAAATAGCAGTAGGAAGGTAATCAAGGAAAACTAGCATAGCTGGCAGGTGAAATGTATCAGAACCAGCCAATTACACAGGCAGCAGCCCAGCCCAGCTCAGCAAACTACTATAAACTATGCTAACGCCTTTCCCTCTGGTATTTCCAAAAAGCTCTACACCACCGGTGTACACAAATTGGGAAATTTTACCTAACAAAAGCAGCAAAATGGTAGTGGCTGCTTTTGCCCTCATAAATCAACATGTGGAAGAGGGTGAAGGTGGTGAGGATGGCAAGGCTGATGACCAACCCACAGTGAGGAGAAGGAGAAGAGTGTACATCCCAGGGTAAACTACCAGGGGCAACATGAGCTGGAGATAGTGGAGCGCTATAGGGTGGACAGGGACCTCCTACAGCAAATTGTTGAGTTGTGCCAGCCACACCTCACACACAGAACTAACAGAGGGGAACCCATCCTAGTGGATACCAAGGTAAGTGTAGGCTTAAGAATACTAGCCAAAAGTGCCTTTCAAAGGTCAACTGGGGATATCATGGGGATCACACAGGCATCAGCATCCAGAGTACTCAACCAGTTCCAGGGTGCCATGTCAGCACATGCGTGTGTGCACATATATTTCCTCAACTCCAATAAGGCTTTGACCAGCAATATGTGTCTCTTCCACCAAATAGCAGACTACACTGAGGTAGTATGTGCTATAGATTGTATGCACATACACATCAAAGCACCACCCGGTGAGCGAGGTAAAGTCTACATAAACCGCAAGGGCTTCCCCTGCATCAACTGCCAGGTCATGTGCAATGCCCAGGGCACTATCTATCTATTTATTTTATTTATTTCAGTTTGTTAATTGGAAAAGTCCATTGGGCCAAGGTAGCCCGTTTTCAATGGAGGCCCAAGGAGAAAAGCTCCAGACAGAAAGACAATATAAAATGTATTAGTACAGCATATGAGAGCAGTAATTTAACATTCAATATACAGAAAGACAAATATGTTAAAAACATTGAAATATATGAGGTAAGTCAATCACTTATAAGATATTTACAAAAACAATAAATTTATGTTCATTAAATTGAAATATATGAGCTGTGTCAATCACTTATAAGATATTTACAAAAACAATACATTTATGTTCATTAAATTGAAATATATCAGCTATGTCAATCACTTATAAGATATTTACAGAAACAATAAACTCATGTTCATTTAATAGAACATATTTTTAGACAAAGAAAATTTTAGACAAAGGAATTGAAGCAGTGGCAGAGATTGTGAGTAGGATACAATAGGGATAAGTATCAGGAATCAGGTAGGATGGGTACAGGAGCACTCCCAGAGACAGGAGAGGTGAGAGTGGAGTAGGATTTTAAAGGAAGGGAGGTTCTGGGCAGTTCTAATGTGAGAGGGGAGAGAGTTCTATAATCTAGCAAGGGAGAATGATAGTAGTAGTTGCCCTGGTGCGTGTAAAGGCTTGCAAAGTTCCAAGAAGTTCTGATTTGTGGACCTAAGTGTTCTGTTTGTCTGGTGAAGTTTTAAAGAAGAGGAGAGTGATGGACAGTTAGAAGGTTTAAAAATCAGCTTGTGTGCTGTTGTTAGTTGAATAAAATTTAGGTAGCCTGGGAGTTCCAACCAATATATAGCATGGAGGGAGTTACAATGATGAGTGGAGGATTTGGATCCTGTGGCAAACTTTGAAATTTTATTATAGCATGAGGAAAGTTTAGATTTTAGGGTTGATTGGAGATTAGTGAGTAGTGGAGCTCCATATAAAAGGGAGGGTATGAGGTAGGTGGTAGACAGGAGTTCTCTAGAAGACAGAGAAAGTTAGCAGCTGCGTTGATAAAGCATTCCAAGTTTTTGATGAGTTTTTTTAATATTGGTTTGTAGGTGGATGTCAAACTTTAGCTAGTCATCGATAAGGATGCCCAGAAGTTTTGTATGGGGAACTATTTCAATAGGTGTTTTGTTTAGACTGAGTATAGAGAAGGATGCTTTGTCAACAGCAGTTTGTCTAGAAGGGGTAAAGATCATTATTTTGGATTTGAAGGCATTTAGGGCTAGATGATTTTCAAGCATCCAGGACTCAGTGGAGGAGAAGGCTTCTTGAGAGTATTATAACGAATTATTATTATTATGATTATAATGAATGTGTGTGCTGCCAGACCTGGAAGCTATCACAACTCCCACATCTGGCATATGATGCACCTGTACCAGAGATTTGCCAATGGGGACATCCCATATGGCCACCTAGTGGGGGAAGATGGTTATGCCCTGGAACGTGGCTGATGACACCCATCAGAAATGTACACACACCCGAACATGAACTCCATAATGAAGCACACACACCGACCAGAATCATAATAGACCATGTGTTTGGGATGCTCAAGTCATGGTTCTGGTGCCTGGACATATACGGTGGAGCCTTGCAGTACTCACCAGCTGCATGTACCCAAATTGTTATTGTATGTGCCATGCTTCACAATATGATCTTGCGGAAACAGCTGCAGCAGGAACAGCATGGGGCAGGGCCACACAGCTCCCCACCATTGCCAAGGCCAACACAGGCACAGAGTGACTTGGAGGAGGAACAACCTGAGCCTTCCCCTGTAGGCAGATGGAGCCATGCCCAGTATACCCAGGTCTTGGCAAAGAGGCAATGCATAGCGCATACACTGACATGGTAGGAACCCAGGGAATGACACCTCTCTCTGACTCACACATACAGTAAAAGGGATGCCAAACATGACACTACCTGTGCTTAACCATGTATAGGGAGTGTATTATGTATAGTCCGACATAGTCTGCCTTCCAGCACCATCCTCAATACTGGCACAGCCACAAGGTAAGTCACTCTCACTATAAATTGCTGAATGGAGTAGCAAGTTCTGATACTTGTATCTATGGTATGGATGTGAGCATGCAAGGGAATTGGGTGGATGAATGGGATGGCAGCAAATAGTAGACACCTATATCGGCAGCATGAAATCCATAACAAATGCTGGTGTCAACATAGTAGGCAGTACTAGACAAGATGCAAACCCCACTGCAGGACATGTGGTGGGTCAAACGTGCGTCCATAGGACACACACATGCATGTCAGTGAGGCTCACATACCCAACAACCATCTCAGGCAGCAGGACAAATGTAGACAAACACAACGAAAGGCTGTGTTAAGGCCTCTGATTGATGGCAATGGAGAACAGCCCCCCTCCAGACCTACACAGACAGACTACAACAGGTCAGGCAGTGGGATGTTAGTTCTGAATGGTAAGAAGTCTGAAACTGAAATGTGGGTCAATAGAAGCTAAGAACTGTAGTTCACTGAAATACCTCTAGTCTGCATGAGTGGACAGAATACAGAATGAAATGGAAGCCAAAAGTGTACCTGAAATACCAGTACAGTCATAGCAAATGTTTACAGTTGTCAGGTGTGCCCCACCCACAATCCTATGTAGAAATGAAGTAACATGTATGTGTGGGTATAATAACATTGGAGCACAGATTACCTGAGCTGGCCAAAGTAGCAGGATAGATTGTTGCACATGTACAATATGCAGGGTTCTATGTGTTAGGTTGTTGTGTGTTGTATATTGTGTGAAAGTGGTCATCATGTAGGCATGGAGGATTGTGTCCCGGTGGCCAATGGCCAGTACTGTTGATGACAAGGCTAAGTTCTCACAACTGCAGTGCCAAACACAATGCATCACAGCAAGACACAATCCAGCAGTAATCCATACTAATTGTTCAGATGTAATATCTGTCACCATCTGAAAGATGGACATGGCATGAATGTGGGCCCAGACATACAAACAGTACACAGGTGGAAGTACCCTACACAAGAGAGTGTATAAAATGTTACTGTCAAATGGACACACCTTTGGATTTGTACATACAGGTTAGCAGCACATTAGTTGGCTGTGTAGTATGGAATACTGATGTAGTCTGGCCAAACACTGGCAGACCACAAAAGGCACACATATGAAGTACTGAGAAACCACTGATGTCCCCGCACAAGCCAGCATAAATAGAATGCCCCACATATATCTGTGAGTCAGCTGCAAGTAGATTCCATAGCACACATGCACTCAGCTCACCCCACCATCAGCCACAGGTACCTCACAGGTCATATCCTTGCTGTTGGGAATGAGTAAAATATGACACCCACCTCTGTATGGGAATATCCACAGAATACAGCATGCTGAAAAGGTGTCCCATGCAGGTGTGTCCCTAGCTGTAAGCAGCACCCTGCCAACATCCACACCAATGGATTAATAAGGACAGCAATTATTGCCATTAGCACCTTGCACACTTACCCTGTCACTCCAGGGGAATACAGTGGCTTGCAGTCTGGGACTGTAGGAGTGACACAATGCACTGGCCTGCTGCAGAAGGCCTGCATCACTACCAAATGCCCTGCAGTCCTTTGTCAAAGGGCTGTGTCTCACCCATACTGTCAATGTATGTTATCTCATAGACTCCCAAATAACAACATAACACTGTCCACAGAACACAAATACAAGGCCATGTTGACAAACCACAGTAGCATGTCCACCATGTCCTACTACATGAACTGTGGACCAACCCCTATATACTGCTGGGATGAAGTGATAACTATAGGGATACTTATCAGATATCATTTGCATAATATTAGGTAGAGGATAGAATAACACGGGGGGGGTAGAAGCATGGGCGCCATGGAGTGTGTGAAGTCTGAAACTCTGACATGTGCCCATACTATCCTTGCCTGCAAACCCAGGAATGGGTGGCTGAAAACCTACTCGTAAGCCAGAATGTGAAGTAGTAATGACCAGAAATATGAGCCCTGCCTCTGGGTCACCTGTGTGAACCTGTACAGCTGTGAGGCATGGCCACAGCAGGATATGGCCATTCTGTCACGTCAATAGATGTGCAAGCATGGGATCCTCAGCCATCACAGTACCAAGGTGCTGAATAAACACAGATCCATCAGCAAGTGTCTGCAGCTCCCCCTCCAGAATGGCATAATTGTGCAAGAATATGTAAGCTGCAGACCACAATACTGGACACAGCTTCATTCATCTTTTATTCCACAGGAAATTACTGCAAGCAAATATTTGTACCTGTCAGTAGTTGATGACATAAAACATCACAGTGTAAAACAGTACATATGTCTGAAAATCTCTGCTAACACCAAAACCATGTAACAGAAGCAGCACAGACACAATTATTTACAGTATCCCACCATCCTTTGCCCATTGTGACCCCATATTGTCAACCTATCTACAGATAACCATGCAGAAACAGGTTGCTAGCTGTAGGTGTAGAACACAAATGCCTGCACTGGAGTACAACCTATCTGGAATGGATTCACACATGCAATACAGATGGTCATACTGGGCATGTTCCCACACTTAGAGAAACGAAGCCCATGTCTGATAACAAAATACAGAAGGGTCATACTGGGCATGCTTCCACACTTAAAGAAATGAAGTTCATGTCTGGCAACAACAGTGGACTATACATGTCTGTCAGTCGCAGATATATATGCACACACTCCACATTGCACACCAGTAATAATTTGCACACACATCAGATAGGAATATACACATATATCCAAGGATAACACACTATAATAAGTCAAACATACACATACATAGATGTGGGGAAGAGAGTGACAGACAGTAACAAAGAGCTTCCCATCATGAGGCCTGCCCCACCCAGTACACATCTAATTGGCCAAT
This sequence comes from Protopterus annectens, assembly GCF_019279795.1. Taxonomy (NCBI): domain Eukaryota; kingdom Metazoa; phylum Chordata; order Ceratodontiformes; family Protopteridae; genus Protopterus; species Protopterus annectens. The sequence goes on from NC_056737.1 coordinate 1,687,268,711, forward strand.
ACCACATGATGTGCAAATGTCTATCACTGTAGACATTTGCTTCTGGTAGCCCTCAACACTATAGTGTCTGTGGTGCTTATGCTAACTGTGTAACATGACAGTACAAGTCATTATTCATCTAGCAGTTGTATACATGGTCCTGTCAAATGTAAAGTTGTGTGTGACTGAGTGTTGTGTGTGAACTTCCAGAGGAATGGTTTATGGCCCATTCACACACACTGCACAACCCATTGCTCGACTTTAGCTAGCCTGCTGCTATCATTCACCTTGAAATATACCACTGGAGCAGGGCTAACCCTATAAGCTCCATCACATGTGCTATAACTGCGTAATGTTATAGTGTGATGCACTAGTTAGGTAGGAGTTCTAATCCCAGACATAGCGACTATGTTTGTTTGTGTGTGTAGGGACCAATGCTTTGGAGGCCAGTCACAGTCGCTACACTTTCCATTGTCCTTCTTTGGCAAGCCTGCTTATGTCATTCACCTTGAAATACAGCTTTGGAGATAGGCTAGCCCTATAAAGCTCCATGGCATGTGTTGTAACTGCATAATGCTATAGTGTGATGTACTAGTTAGGTAGGAGTTCTAATCCCAGACAAAGCAACTGTGAAACTCTGTGTGTGTTTGTGTGTTTAGGGATCGATGCTTCTGAGGCCAGTCACAGTCTTTACACTTTCCATTGCCCTACTTTAACAAGCTTGTTGAAATGCACCATTGGAGTAGGACTAGCCATATAAGCTCCGTGGCACATGCAATAAATGTGTGTTTGTGTGTGTAGGGACCAATGCTTTTGAGGGCAGTCACAGTCACTACACTTTCCATTGCCCTTCTTTGGCAAGCCTGCTTATGTCATTCACCTTGAAATACAGCTTTGGAGATAGGCTAGCCCTATAAGCTCCGTGGCATGTGTTGTAACTGCATAATGCTATAGTGTGATGTACTAGTTAGGTAGGAGTTCTAATCCCAGACAAGGCAACTGTGAAACTTTGTGTGTGTTTGTGTGTTTAGGGATCGATGCTTCTGAGGCCAGTCACAGTCTTTACACTTTCCATTGCCCTACTTTAACAAGCTTGCTGATGTCATTCACCTTGAAATGCACCGTTGGAGTAGGACTAGCCATATAAGCTCCATGGCACATGCAATAAATGTAGTACACGGTCAGTACTGTCGTGTGTGTGTTTGTCATCAGTATCCTGTGTGGAGGTAGCTGTGATTGTGTAATAACAGGACCATTGTGGGGTGGGTTTTGCAAATTTCTTACATTGAGGACCTACTATATGTCACAATGTCCACCTTACAAGGACAACAGATGTGAAACAGCAGAGAGGCTGATGTAGACAATCCATATCCCTACATGTGACATTATGGATTGGTGAACAATATAGGCAACCCTTGTATTACCCAGAGAACACTCTTCACCCATGTCCCATACACAAACACACTTAGCTAGGCAACAACCATATTGGTAGTTCCCTGCAAATTGCCTACAGATAGTAACCATGGTGTGATTGCAGTGGACTACACAACAGAGGACATGGAACTCTGTTCCATCCCTACAGTAAGCAAATAATTGCTTATAGTGGTCCTTTGCTATGTTCCCCACTGGATGCCTGCAACAACTGTAGAGTCTGCAAATGTAACCCGCAAAGGAAATACCATGCCTTATACACATGCCCTGTATGGACAGATGCCACTAACACCAGTGAATACCTGTATCATGCTGTCAATATAGGTGCAGGCACAGCCTCAGTTCCATAGCCAGTTCTCACCACATGAGGTCAGGAATGCCACATCAGATGATGACAATCTGTCCACACAACATGCCCCAGAGACCCCAGGTACACTTCTACATGTCACCAAACATGCATGTGGGACATGTGCACAATTCAGACACTGTCCATGTTATGGAATATAGAACACATACATGGCAAGCATTGCACATCTCTGGCCACCCACAAAAGTAGACCAGATGAGTGGATGGTGAATACAATACCCACCTGTGTGGGCCAATCCAGGGACTACACCCCTGAGCCACACTGCAGACCATTGTCATGTGGCCTGATGCCAAGGTATACCCCTTGCTTAGCCTTGTACAACCTTCTGGCACTGTCAACTACTACACACCTGTGAAGCAATGAACCCATGCATGTCAGTATTGGCAAATCTGTGTGTGTGTGTGTGTGTGTGTGTGTGTGTGTGTGTGTGTGTGTGTGTGTGTGTGTGTGTGTGTGTGTGTGTGTGTGTGTGGAGATTAATGATTTGGAGGGCATTCACACCCACTACACCTCCCATTGCACTACTGTAGCATGCCTTCTGATGTCAGTCACCTTGACATACCATTTGCCCATATATCAGCCTGATAACCTTTGTGGTGCATGTGATGCCTATGTAATACTGTAGTGTAGCAAACTAGTTAGTTAGGAATTCTAATCCTGACCCTGCCAACTGTGATAATGTGTGTGAGTCCCTGACAGAGTGTAATTGTTTCTTCCTTGACACCTGTTTTTGTGGACAGCAACGTGTACTACACTTCCAAAGTACAAAATGACCACGAACAGACTAAAACCAAAACAAGAAGGCAGCAGAAACTCCAAATCAATCCACACTTATGAAGTAAAATCCAAAGGAAATTTTATTTATGTGAAGGGCTTTTCATCCCGCTTATAGCGGGACTTCTTCAGACACAAAACACTCTGCAATGAACTACTATCTAAAACAAATATTGTATATAGACATGTGTTCCCAACCACCAATCAGCAGCCTAAAGCAATAATTAATTACCACTCTTTAAAACTGATACTCAATTTAAAGAAGAACTTTAAAATACCAATAAATGTTCCTTTGTTGCAAAATGAATGAATTTCTATGGAAATATTGAGACAACTTCATAATGTCTTTATCATATGAATCGACTACTAAATGCTACCTCAGGGGGCTTTTTAATTTCAAAATACAACCAATAGAAGAGAATATACTTCTATATGATAAAGACATGAAGTTGTCTCAATATTTTCATAGACATTCTAAGTTTTAAGTTTCTGCTTTAAGTTCCTATTTTGCACATTATAAGCAAATTTTTTATTATATTTTTTACAATATTAATAATTTTTAGAATGGTTATAAGTATTATTAATATTTTGCAACAAAGGAACATTTATTGGTATTTTAAACTTCTAAAAGTTCTGTAACTAATATGGTGTTTTGGATATTTCAACATTTTAAAGTTTTGAATACTTTTTATATGAATACTTTTTGTATGGGTATTTTGAATATGTGTATTTTCTATACACTTAGGTTAGTTATTGTAGGGATTAGAAACAGACAACATTGCATGTAGCACTGTTTGGTATTTGTGGCATATTCTTTTACATTTTAAATTGAGTCTCATTTTTAAACAGTGGTAATTAATTATTGCTTTAAGCTGTTGATTGGTGGTTGGGCCTATATACAATATTTTTAAATAGTAGTTCATTGCAGAGTGTTTTGTGTCTGAAGAAGTCCCGCTATAAGCGGGATGAAAAGCGCTTCACAAAAGTAAAATTTCCTTTGGATTTTACTTCATAAGTGTGGATTGATTCGGAGTTTCTGCTGCCTACATGTACTACACTTATATTATCCCTCCTTTATCACTGTTGCTGATGTCACACACCTTCAAAGATACCTTTGGACAGCTCTCCAACATGTAAGTGCTGTGGTGCATGCAATAACTGCATAAGCATGTATTATCAATAAGCAGTCAGGCAAGGGTTAGAACCCCAGTACTGGTAAGTATGTGACACAAACATTCTTACTCTAATACCCCTTTACTTTGTCTCTGTCTGTCTCTCTCACTCCCTCTCTGGTGGATGTGGAAAAGTACACCTGCTTTCCTTAGGCAGCAGCTTGTGTTTTGTAAGTAATGCTCATGATCAGCTGATGGCCTGTGCACAAATTGCAGTCCCCACTAGCTGATTGCATGTGGAACAGCCGTAGTATCATTCCCATAGCCAATTGCATGGAAACACACTCCTATAACTAAGAACATCATGTGGGTGTTGGCCCTTTTCATTCACTGTGAGCAGGACTTCATTTTGGTGTTTGACAAACAGCATCACAGAGGGTAGTTGGATATACCTGTTACAACATACACTGTGGAGACAGGAAAAACAGACAGGAGGGAGATGTTCCAGACATGAGGACAGAATGTAAGTATTGTTCTTCTACATTTGAAGTAATGTTGGTTTAACAGGGTTTGTGTGGATATGGCTGGTCTACATGATTTAATATCTGTCATGACAGTATTACGTGGTTGGGGAAACTCCTACCTGTTGGGCTATCTGCAAACTGGCCAGTGTTTGGAGTCTTACATGTGTTTTGTTACTCACACATGTCCTATCTATAGAAATGCAGTAGCATACTCTGATGATAGCAGTCAGTACACAGTGACAGCTATGTGAGTTACTGACTTCATATCCCTCAGTAGATATATGTCACCACAAACACTATTACACCAGTAAATGTATGGGTTCATCACAGCAACATGTCAATATTCGCCCTGTGTTAGTGTCTCCAGCAACAACTCTGTCAACCTTTGTATATATGTCATGCAGCAAGAGATGCATATGTTCAGTACATCATTATTTACTGACATCATACCTGATAACAAGGCAGTGAGATATCAGACTGCTAGACATGTTATTTATAGTAGGCCTTATATTTGAGGAAAAAAACCTGGATATTCTGTTGTAGCGTGTACAGTAGTGAGGTCTGTGTACTTATGGTGATTGTTGACAGAGTGTGTAATGTGAATATGTACCTTGGTCTGTGTACAGACTGTGGTAGATGTCATTATTCTTGGTCCTGTGCTATGTGATATTGCATGCTGCTGCAGTGTATGGTACCCTATCGGCATACATGTTTGTAGGGCCAGACCAACACATGTCCCATACCACAGTCGGGCATCGGAATACAATGTGTATTGGCCCAGTATATGTAGGGTTGGTGTGTGAGTGGCACATATGAGGGTGGTGTTGTTCACACAATACATATACTGTAATATTAAGTACGCTTACCATATGTGACTATGGCTGCGTTCATATTGGCTGCGGGTATGCACTTTCACACAGGTGTCTGTTACTCCACGCTTTTACATGCCTGTAGAGCCTGCTATATTTGCAGGTACATGTGTATTCCCCCATAAGAAATGGGGGCCAGTGTTGTGGCAGTCTGCCTGTAGTTTGCACAGTGCTTTATGACATGCCTAGCAGCTCAGTGTATTTATCCAGTGTGATGTTATGTCTAGATATTTGTTGCATGTACTGTTGCTGGGCCACCATAACTGTTGTGTATTTCTGACAAAGCAACAGGATCCTGTACAGATGTATGTCACTAGCTAGTGGGTAGTATGCGGGCTTGTGACCTCTACTCCTCCAGTTATTATGTGTCAGGACAGACAGGTGTATGTGAATGCATAAACTGTGTGAGCTTATCTATTCCAGTATTTTCATGATATCCACATTTACATGGCTGTAAATATCCACTTTGTCAGGCTTGGTCCACACATCTTGCACTAAGGGGTGCTGTGTATACCTCTGGACTGACCAGATTGTGTCAGACTGTCCACATTTATTGGTCATATCTTTGCTGTATTCCACAGGATCATTACTGTGATTTGTGTGGTACTGTACTATGATGATCTTATGAAGTGTGTCAATAACTGATGGCATACATGTCAATATCAGATGTGACTTCCCACACATTTCTGTTAAGACAATCTCTACCTATTACAGTAGCAAAAGTCTACATGTATACCTGCAATACTTACATGACATCCCCTTGCACTAAGAGGTTGTGACTATTGGTGCTGGGGTATGACTCCACTACATGTTATGGACATATGTTACACATATATGTGTATATATATATATATATATATATATATATATATATATATATATATATATATATATATATACATACACAGACACCCATATATATATATATATACATATACATATACACACATGTATATATCTTCATATATATATATATACATATATATACATGTATATATATATATATATATATATATATATATATATATATATATAGACATATATATATACATATATATATATATATATATATATATATATATATATATATATACATATACACACACACACACACACACACATATATATATATATATATATATATATATATAGATCCATATATGTCCATATATATAACGCAATATACAGACGTATAGCAATACATGTATATATATATATATATATATATATATATATATATATATATATATATATATATGTGTGTGTGTGTTAATGTGTGTGTGTACATGTATACATATATCTATATATGTATATATATATATATATATATATATATATATATATATATATATATATATATATATATATATATATATATATATATCCATATCCTTGTTATGTGTACACATGACTGCTGCATATACCTTCCCAGATGTATCACACCATATTTATCTGATATGTGTATATGTAGATACAACAACATACTTGATTCAACATTAATATCACTTACAAGTACTACACCACTGTAGAGGTCAAAACAGCTGTTCACTACTATTCCATATGTGTACTGACAGATATATTGGAAAAAAAAACATTAAATGCCTTTGCAGCTGTGATAGCTTAGTGGTTAAGTGCTGCGATTATCATGTATAGAGTCCTGGGTTTAAGACCTGCAAGGGCTGTTGAATACAGATTAGTTAAGGCAGGTATGAGCAGTCTGATCACATTCCAGTCTGATAAAATGGCAGGGTAATGACTTTTTTAATAAGTGTATTTAATTCCATATACATAACATTCGTCTTTGTGCTGTCATTACAGTATCAAGGGGTGTGAGTCTGTGACACCTGAGTATATATGGCTTGTACAACACTCTTTTCCAGTCACATTGGAATGTAGTATATCATTGCGTTACTACTGTTGACAGTGCTTTCACAAGTAAGAGTTGACTGCAGATTGTAGTACTGGAACCAAACACCCCTGTATGCAAAGATGGACTCTGAGACCTCACTGTCATGTTCTTGTTGTGTGAGCTGTGTGTCATTAAGTATTTCCTACTGGATATTGATTTGACTTGTGGATATTAACTGTAGACTACTCTGTGTATAGGACATGTCATTGTGGGCTGCTGTCATGTAGTAATGGCATACCTATCAGTGTCAGACATATATTTGTCAACACAGTGATCCTACTGCATAACCAGTTGGCTAGCTGATGTCTGTCTGTCCTCTGTACAGATGTGCAGATGTTGGGACTCCATCTTGGCTGATTACAGGCAATCTATGCTTGAGTGACACTGACATGTCTGCCCAGCGGTGTTATGAATGCCACAGCTAGGAATCCACATCCTGTATGCATCACATGCCATGGATATCTCAACTACACTACCACAGTCAACAGGACATGCTTGGGTACAGGTCTCCAAGACAGACACTGACCATGTTATGTAATACATGTGGCATACATGTCAACTGGAGCACCTCACTGGCCCTCTGCAAGAGGCAACCAGATGATTGGATGTTGCATGTAACCCTCACCCTGAGGATCACCCCTGTGGTATCTGTTGATAGATGGCCTGCTGGCAAATGGTAGGTGGCATAATACCATTATACACAAATCCCCTACTTTTTCCATCTCTCCATGGACAATATCTTGGTACAGACCTATGAACACCTGCACCAATGGACCCCAGTACTGACAAATGTGTACATGTGCATTACTGAGAATAACAGTGTCTGTGTGTTTGTACACCAGTAGTTGATAATACCCTCAGGCCCTTCACACCCATTGTACCCCCCATTGCCATAGTTAGATGTGTCTGCTGCTGTAATGGACATTACATGTACCTTGTTACACTCTTCACTGTATGGGCTACCTGGAGCTTGCAGTACCAGCACAACACTGTTGTACAAATGGGTTGATAGGCATGGGATACCCTCTGAGTTCTGGCAAGTGTGTGTATATGTGCAAGTGTGTATATTTATAGGATACAGCATTCTGAGGCCACATTCTCCTAATACAATACACCTTGCCACACAGTATTAGGGATAGTGATGTTGCTGACTGTAGCAGAGCCATGACAATGCATCACCCTACTATCCCTGTGGCATGTGCATTAGATGCATATCCCTGTAGCAGCACTCTTGAGATAGACAATGGATTGTATTGCAGTCCTGGTCAATGTGTGATGGTGGGTATGTCAGAGTATTATCATGGGTATCAGTGAGTACAATATCCACTGTGGGGTGTGGCTGCTGGGTATACTGTCTTTACAGCATGGTACCCCCAATACATGTCCCATGTTCCACTGTATGGGGACCACTGTCACCATCAACCATACAGGTAACTGATAACTCTATCCAGCCCAGTGATACATGTGCTGTGTGCAACTTATCTATAACAGAATAGACGCACTGACAAGGTAGTTAGCACTGATAAGCCCAGATCTCTCAAATGTGTGTATGACTGTTATGTGTTTGTCAATATGTATATTGTTCATAAACAACCAGTACATCCCCCATTACCATACTGTACAGGGCCTGGTGATGTTCTTTACTTAACATGTACCATGGAAAACACCTCATCCTAAAAGCTGTGTGGTGTGTACAATTAAGGCCACACACATTAGTAGTACTACATACCTAGGTAGGGATTCTAGTCCCAGTGTTGCCAAGTAAGTGTGTATATGTGAAAGGATCTACTTCAGTTTGCAAAATATACATGTCCCAGGAGGTCATCTGTCCAAGAACTGCCTGGAAAATAATAACATTTCACAGGTATCATCCTGTGGAAATTCAATCCATCACAGCTAGGGGTCCAGGAAAGTAAATAATGTGGGAAGAAATATTCAGGGAATTGTTATGGCTAGGCTAGTATAGGCCCTAGGGCTGATAGCCTAGTACTAACCTATGAACCTATGAACCTATGAACCTAGTAGATGTGCAAATGCCCTCTTCCCCACTGTATAGCTGTACAGCGATACTGGGGTTGGTATATATAGCTGGGTGTGGATCTTGTGGACATAGCCACCATCATTGCAGTTATTATTGAGTGTATCCTCCCACTTAGCTGGCTGTAATACTGTACAGTGCATATTAACAGGTTAAGTAGTTGTCAATAATACTATCTACAGTTCTACAGTACCTCACACCCTCCAAGGGGTAGGGCTGTGCCACCCACACCAGCACACCTATCTTTACTGAGTCGAGGATTGCACTACATTGGGGAGGGGGATGTATACTCTGCCAGTACCATCGTCAATGACATTAAACTAGCAGACTGCTTATTTCCCAATGTGTTGTTGTACATATTCTGTCTTGGTGGAATTACATAGGTTCATATGTTCATAGGTAGGTACTAGGATATTGGCCCTAGGGCCTATACAAGCCTAGCCAAAAATGTACCCTGGCTTTCACCACACAATAAAATTATTTTCCTGTGCCCCTGTCAAGCAGAACCACAGAAGTGATCCCTGGGGTGAATTTCCCATTACCCATCCAATAATCAAGATTTTTCTTGAAGAGTGCTAATGAGGAGCTCTGTTTGACATAGATAGGTAGTCTGTTCTAGAGTATGGGAAGTCTCTGGGACAGGAATCTATCCCTCCAGCATGTTATGTTTATTGTGGTGACAAGGTTTAGGTCCCTAGAACATGTAGCTCAAAGGAATTGGGATTTCTTTAAGTGGAGCATGTCCAACAGCTCTGGGTTTGACATAGCTTTGTATGTTAGGCAGAGATTGCCTCTGAGTAGGCGATATGCGACGGAGTAAAGCTGGAGTTTTTGGAGACGGTCTGTGTAAGGCATCTGTTTGAGGCCAGTAATCCTCTTTGTGAGGTATTTTTGTGGCATTTTCAGTTATAGATGTCTTGTGAGGTACATACCAAAAGGGGCGTTGTACTCTATAATGGGTCTAATGAGTGATGAGAGAGGGGAGCAATGACCTCTTTTTTTCTGGATGAGAAACCTTTTGTGATGAGGTGTGCCATGTAGAAGCATTTCCTGACCACTTAGGTGATGTGATTATCAAAGGAGAGACTACTGTCCACCTGTGTCCCAAGGTCTCTTATCACACTTTCGGTGTTAAGTAGACTACCGCCTATGTAGTAGTTCATGTGTACAGAATTTTTACCAAAGGAGATGACAATGCACTTTTTGGCATTGAGCTTGAGACCATGTCTTTGACACCAGGCATGTGTCTCAGTGAGGCCCTTTTGTAGGATGTCCACATTATTAGGAGTTTCAATTATGGCTCCTAGTTTGCAGTCATCTGAGAATTTAGTTAGCCAAAGACCTTCTGTGTTAGCCTGTACTTCAGAGAAGTAGATACCAAACAGGAGAGGACCCAGGACTGAACCCTGTGGTACTCTACTTGTCACTGGTCTGAAGTCTGATTTGGAGTCTGCTACTTTCACAGTGTGGGTTCTTTCAGTAAGCCAGTTGGCAACCCATCTTGTGACATAGGGATTTATACCTAGTTTAGTGAGTTATCTATAATTCCAGAGTGGGGGATGGTGTTGAACGCCTTGGCGAGATCCAGATAGGCTGTTTGAACCACCTTGCCCTCATCCATGGCTTTGGTGACTACTTCAAAGAAGTCTATCAGGTTTAGGAGACATGATCTGCCTTTTACAAACCCAAACTGTGTGGGGTCCAGGGTTTGTAGATCTCCAATGTCTTTGTTTATGAGTTCCATGATGATACGTTTCATGGCCTTGCAGACGAGGCTCGTCAGGCTAATGGGGAGGTAGTTCCCAGGGTCTGGTGTGGCCCCCCCCCTTTGTGGAGTGGGATAACTGTCATGGTGCACCATTAAATGGGCACAAAGCCTGAGGTGAGGCTATGATTGAACATGGTACTTAGGTGGGGTGCCAGTTCATTCTGTAGTTCATGTAGAAGGCAGTCTGGGATGTTGTCAGGTCCCATGGATGCTATGTTCTTGGCTTTGGAGAGTGAAGTTTTTACCTGTGCAGCTGTGATTACAGGAACTTTGCATTCTTCTGGTCTAAAGATGGGCCCTTTAGGGAGTGAGAGGGGGGTAAAGTTAGCACTGAACCTATCTGCCAGGATGTTGGCAATATCAGTTGGTTCTGTATATTTAGTGTCATTGTGCTGTAACTCAGAGCAGATCTGAGTATTGCCATTGAAATTTTTGACATAGCTATAGAATGCTTTGTGGTTGTCTTTAGAATCAGTGGCTATTTTGTTTTCATAACTAGCTTTGGAGGATTTTATGAGGGATCTCAGCTTCTTACTGAGGCTGACCAGGGAGTTCCTCCTATCGTGGGATTTTACTCTTTTTTGCAACAGTTTCTTTCTTCTGTTGTAGAGTTTGTTTATGGCAGAAGACCACCAGATTGGCTTCCTTTTTTCGGAGGATAGCATCTTGGTTCTGTTAGGGATAGCACGATCCATGCACTCGTGTAAGTGCTTATAAAGTGCATTTGTGTAGGATTCAGCAGTCTTACCTCTATTGTCCAGCTGCATGGGTGTCATGAAGTTTGCCACTTCTGTCTTAAGAAGCGTGAAGTTGGCTTTGGAGAAATTTTTTACGGTTGTTTTCCTAATGGGGGGTGGGAGCGGGATGTGGATGTCTAGGGTGATTAGCTTGTGGTCGGACTTGACCAACGAGGAGCTGACCTCTGGTGTGGAACACCGGTCACCCATGTTGGTGATAACCAGGTCTAGCATATTGCTGCCTCTGGTGGGGGTGTGGATAAGTTGATCCAAAGCATTGGAATTGATGATTTCCAAAAAACACTGAGCAAAAGAGTTGGTACATGAGTAGTTTTCCCAGTTAATGGTAGGGTAGTTGAAATCACCCATTATTAGAGTGTTGGGCTGTACCTTAATATTTTCCAGTGTATCAAGAAAAGAGGAGTGGGAATCTTGGGGCATGGTGGGGGGTCTGTAGCAAGCTACAATCTGGATTGCGGTTTTGCCCAGAGTTAGTTGAACTTGGATAATCTCAGATGCATTATGCTGAGCAACTAGCTTGGAGGTGTGGATATCCTTAATGAATATGGACACGCCTCCACCTTTAGTATTTCGGTCCAGGTTTGGTGGCCGAAAGGTGTGGTATGAATTAGAGCCTGGTAATGCAGGGGTGCTCTCTGGAGCTTTGAACCGGGTCTCTGACACTGCACAGATGTCAATGTTCTCCATTTTAAGGAGTGCCTCGAGTGAGTGCATTTTGAGGTTTAGACTTCTATAGGGGTGGTAAGAGCCTTTGCCAGTATCCGGAATCCCAAGGGTGACAGGTGCAGGCCATCTCTGGCAAAGCAGCGTGGTCCGTCGATCATGTCATCCCAGGCAGACAGATACTGGATTCCCTTAGAATGACACCAGAAGCTTAGCCAATTGTTAAAGTCAATCATTTTGTCCTTGTACTGCAGTGTCATTCTGGGTGATGGCAGGATGCTACTCAGGGCTAGGGTCATACCGGCCTGGGCTACAAGATCAGAGAGCTCCTCCATGTCTCTTTTCATGTAGTCCAGGGAGGTACGTCTCAGGTCATTCACACCAACATGGACAATGACAGAGTCATATTTGTACTTGTCGTGGAGTGATCTGAGTGCATGCATTATGTGGCGGATCCTGGCACCTGACAGGCAGCTGACAGTAACTTTTTCCTTGTTTAGCCTGGTGAGTGGAACATCAGGGTGCCTGACTATAGAGTCACCTATGACTAGAGTGTTGGGTTGTACCTTAATATTTTCCAGTGTATCAAGAAAAGAGGAGTGGGAATCCTGGGGCATGGTGGGGGGTCTGTAGCAAGCTACAATCTGGATTGTGGTTTTGCCCAGAGTTAGTTGAACTTGGATAATCTCGGATGCATTATGCTGAGCAACTAGCGTGGATATCCTTAATGAATATGGACACGCCTCCACCTTTAGTGTTTCGGTCCGGGTTTGGTGGCCGAAAGGTGTGGTATGAATTATAGCTTGGTAATGCAGGGGTGCTCTCTGGAGCTTTGAACCAGGTCTCTGACACTGCACAGATGTCAATGTTCTCCATTTTAAGGAGTGCCTCGAGTGAGTGCATTTTGAGGTTTAGACTTCTAGCATTGAGTAGCATTACCGTTAGATTTTGCTTGCTTGTACCTGTTATGGTGGTGAATTTGTCATTTGAACCTTGCCTAAAAAAGGCACTATAGGGGTGGCAAGAGCCTTAGCCAGTATCCGGAATCCCAAGGGCGACAGGTGCAGGCCATCTCCAGCAAAGCAGCGTGGTCTGTCGATCATGTCATCCCAGGCAGACAGATACTGGATTCCCTTAGAATGACACCAGAAGGTTAGCCAATTGTAAAAGTCAATCATTTTGTCCTTGTACTGTGGTGTCATTCTGGGTGATGGCAGGATGCTACTCAGGGCTGGGGTCATACCGGCCTGGGCTACAAGATCAGAGAGCTCCTCCATGTCTCTTTAAATGTAGTCCAGGGAGGTATGTCTCAGGTCATTCACACCAACATGGACAATGACAGAGTCATATTTGTACTTGTTGTGGAGTGACCTGAGTGCATGCGTTATGTGGCGGATCCTGGCACCTGACAGGCAGCTGACAGTAACTTTTCCCTTGTTTAGCCTGGTGAGTGGAACATCAGTGTGCCTGACTATAGAGTCACCTATGACTAGAGTGTTGGGTACATTGTGCCTTATGGGCTGTAGTTGAGTGGCACACTGAGTATGTGGGCTATGTGTCATTTGGGTTGTGTTAGGGGTGGAGGTTGCTTGCATTTCTGCTTTGGAAGTCTTTGTTGTTTGGGCAGATTAGTTCTGAGAGCCACCGTGAATGTAGGTGTGTGTTTTGTGGTTCTGTGTGTGTGTTTTGGTGGTGTTGGTTTTGAGGGACTATGTGATGAGTGTGGTGCGGTGCAAGTGTTTACCTTCTCCTCTTGACTGTCTAGGCCAGTCTTTGGTAAAGAGAGCTTTGCTTCCAGTTTGCTATATAAGTGCATCTCTCACAGGTCATAGTGTTGGGTGGTAGGAGTAGAGGGTTGTCTGTGTACATGAGGCAATTGCTGCATTGTCCCAAGATGCCCAGATTCATCAGGTAGACAGGAGAAAACATCTGGAGCTGACCTTTAGACATGCCTGAATAGGTGCTTATTTATTAAGTACTAAAAACTGTTTTCCTCTAGACAAGTGAGGAAAGTTGAGTGCTGTAGTAATTTGTAACTTATTTAGTGCTTACAATGAGTTCTGAACAAGTGCTGAGATCAAAGAAACAGATGAGTGCTAAAACTAAAAAGCTGGCTAGTAGCAAGGGAAATTTTGAAAAAGAGACTTTATGGCGCCAGTAATAGTTTAACCCCAGTTAACTGGGGGGGGGGGTGCTTAGGAGCTCACAAACAGTCCTGGACACAGAAAATCCATATCTGACCTGCCACAGGAAAGGGGGGAAGCTGCATACATAGGCTAAAATGGGTTCCTTGCACAAGTACATACATCCATGTGTGCAGTATTATTTGTTTATTGCATCAGCACCAAAGCTTCTCTGTGTGTTATACACAAACATGTGGTATGTACCACCCAGTACACTTACCATTATCCACTGTAGAAAGGCTGCTGACATCAGCAACCATACACTCACCTGTATACACCCCCAGACCTATCAGGCATGTGGCACATGCAGTAACTGTTATACAGACCTGTGACGTGTTCAACTGTACCCAGGATATGGCGCAGTCAAGGTGTCACCACAGTGCCGTACCCCTTATAGGAAACAATAGCAGACCAACATCCTGCTGACACATGGACACCTACAACACAAATGGAATACATTATGGAGACCACAATTACTCAGTGTTAATAACAGCTATAATGCATCATGGCTAGACAGCTATACTTCCTGACATGTAAGCATTAAATTTTAGTGCTGAAAACATTTACACAGCATTACATTGGTACACTGTACTACAGTCACCCTGTGCATCAGAACCATATTAGCCTGTTCCTGCATCGATGTTATGGATGACAGGGATGTGGCACAGGTATCATCATATGCACAGGGTGTATTTCTGGTTTGCCAGAGACCTAGACTGAGCCATACATTTGACATTGTGTGTGTGTGTGTGTGTGTGTGTGTGTGTGTGTGTGTGTGTGTGTGTGTGTGAGGGGGTTTAATTATTAATTGGGCTGTTGTGATGTGGTGTGTGTAGGTATGGGGTTGCCCTAGCTGTGTTGCTGATGTGTGTGTGTATGCATGCACACAGTCCTGCCATGTGGCTGCCCTATACAGGGGTTTGTTGGACAGCTGCAGACCGTAACTGGCAGGGTGTGCAGTTCACTGTCTCCAGTCACGGACATGAGACTGTGCCTGCCAGGGGTTCCATGGGCACCACCAGGTACAAGCCATGATATGGTACTCTCCCCTGATGATGACATATATCCGCTGGATCCAGGACCCTCTTGGGATCAGCCAGGGCCATGTGTATGTCCTGCTGTGTTGTGGTGTGAACAGTGCCCCCTGTAGTGCTGGGGCTGGTACTGCCACTACGGGAGCAGCACTGACTTCTTGCACGTCCACGTTGACCTCCAGCTGTTGTTGTTGCTGGGCTACATCCATGTGGCCGTTGCACTACTCCCACCATATGCTCAAGTACAGACATTCCACATTTGAGGATTCCCACCATCTCACCCAACTGTCTATTCATGACCTCTGCAAAATAACGGTGGGCACCTGCAAGATCACGGATGTTGTCAATAGCAGCTGAATGAGTAGCCCTCAGACCCTGACTGGTATACCATTCCATATGTGCCTGCACCTCCATGACAGCCTGAAACATGCATCTGGTGGCACCAGATGTGGCACATCTGCCAGGGGCATGATGACCAGCAGCCCTCCTGTGAGCACCCCTGTACATCTGCCTGTGTGGTACCCCGCCAGACATCTGGCTATGGCTGCTGTGTCCAGACACACATGCCATTGACACCACACTGTCCTGTCCCATGCCACCATCTGCCAACTGTCCCTCATCTATGGCCACTGATGATGGGGTATGTATAGGCAATGTGACTGTATGCAGGATGGGGTGGATAACAGTGGAATGTCAAACGATGGTGCAGCTTCAGACCCTGACAACCCTGCCTGTGCCTTAATACACCTATCATCATTATCAGTGTCTGTATGGACACTAACATCAGTTTGCCTGCAGGAGGGACCCTGACCCACCTCACATCCTGTGAGGGGAAAACAAGAAATGCACTTTAAGTCCTGTACATCATTGCTTAACAGTACACACAAACACACACACAGACACACACACACACACACACACACACACACACACACACACACACACACACGCACACTTGCAGGTGAGGTTGCACAAACACATTACACACAGACCTCTCATAACCCATCTGTCAACATGCATGACATATGGCACTCAACAGCATGCAATGCAGCAATAGTCAATCCCTGTTACTAACATTATACATCTCTGTGATGCATGGGTTGTGTTGGTGGGTGATGCCCCTTACCCTGGAACACACTGCACCCATGTACACAGTATTGCTGTGCACCTGTTCAGCACCCTGGCATGTACTGTGCACCATACCTCACAGGTGTACACACCATTGCTGAATGTGTATATGTGTGTCAGTTATGTTTGCTCTGCTGCTCACAGCCCCTGTGTGCTGTCTGACACATACTTGGGATGATATGTGGACAGATGTCATTAGTGAATGCCTGATGTCTGATTTACAGATCTCATCATCAGCGGTGCATGTATGGCCAATAAAATACAATTACACTGACAACCTTCAAACCTTACTGTGGCTATGGTGAGTGTAGATATCGTTATTGACATGGCACCCTCTTCCCTGATATGCCATGGAGCTACATTACTGTATATGTTAATATTACACGAACCTGATATGTGACATATGACCTGTGCAATCAAATGCAGTATCAAACAAATGTGTTAGTTGTGCAGATGCTGATTGAAATGCATACAATTTGTGGTTGCATATGTGTGTACACCCTTATCATGATGGCTTGTTGCACCAACTGTTAAGTGTACTACAGCAATCACTGTTCCTGAAAGGGGTATACTAGCATGAGCCATCTGCATTTGCCAGTATTTGGTAACTCTGCCCTACAAATGTCCCCCAACTCTGCATGATTCCAAGGTCAGCTTATGTGCACAGCCCTTACAGCCATTATTAGTGAGCTTTGGATGTCTGATTCAGTTCACTGTTGTGTTTAAGGATGATACCCCCTCCCCATCCCCAGCCTTTTTACAGATGCTTGACAGTTATGGGCTATACATGTGTCATTCTGCAGTGTCCCAAATTCTGAACACCAAATCAAAGGCAAAAAAAAAAATGGAAAACTCAAGCAAGGCTCACGAAATAAAGGTTTTATTCACTAGTAACATCTAAACACCATGTGTACCGGCCTAGTCCCTGCTAATGAATGGCAAACATACAGGTGTACACTGGCACCAGCAAGGTACAGATGGGGATGGTGGGATTGAGGTTGGATGAGGTGTTGGTTGTGTGACACGTGTATCTTAATTGATACTGTCTGTAGGTTTCCAACTTGGTCTTGGTAGACCAGTACACATTGCAACACATGCCTTTTGATGTTATGCATATGCTGACTGTAGAGAGCCCTGGCTAATGTTTCCTGTGAAACAACTGTCCCATCTGATTACCCTAACCCATGGGCCAAACTTATGCAGAGTCCAGTCGATTGTCAACACAGGTACTGCACAGCCAATACTTGCTAGACATTCCTGCAACTCCCTCAGTGTTGTGGCATGTTACTAGGCAACCTTCATGACCAGTTTGCAACATGTGTCATCATCTGTCTTGGATGGCCATCTGTTATTTTTCTACATTGATCTTGTCCCATACATCCTTGCCACATACATGACTGTCAGCACTGTTTGCCATGGTATATGCAATGGTGAGGTAAGGCTACATGTCCCACTCATGCATGCTCCTGTTGGGTATGGAATCCATTCCATGGCTTGTAACATGTGTGCAAGCCACAGCTGCCTCTATTGCAGGTAAGTGGGCACATTTGATGGGCAAATGTCTTGGACAGCAGATCATTTCTTGGTGTGACTTTGAGGACCTGTACTTGCTGGAAGGTCCATACTCATGAAGAGTGAATGCTGTCAGTACCTCAAAAGCTGCTTCCACAATATGTTATTTGGAGTGTATGCACACTTTTGTTTCCAGTGTTTGTTAAGCTATGTATTCCCCATATTTGCTGTCCTAACATAGGATTTCATATTACACATTCATTGCTCATGTTAGGACCACATTACAGGTTGTAAGGGTTGGGGAATGCGGTACTGCAATATGCCATTGTGTAGATCTTTAACAGTTGCCATTGTAATAATGGTATATACCCTGTTGTAGCACTGTATAAGGGTTATGTTTCAGACATGTTCGTACTGTAGGCCATTTGTCCCACCATTATGTTCAGCTCTGTGCACACATCTTGCAATGACAGGTTGTTAGTTATATTGCAGGACCCTTACATACATACCCTTCAGATATGCCACCATGGTGACCACTGTGATGCAGTGCAGTTTGCAGCAACAATAAGTGAACATGTACAGCATGCATTATGGGTAGGTGTTTTAAATGTGTGCACAGCAAATACCATGGCCATAACACAGCTAGTGTATTGGCAAACCTGAACCAACAACACCATACTCACCAGCTACAGGCTGCTGCCCCAGAGGTATACTAGAGGGACCTACATAGTTGTGTGAGAGATGTGATGTCAGTAGCCACACCTGTGGCATTGGTACAGGGTGGGAGCAGCATTGCAGTACATCAACAAGTACAAACCCACAATGCTACAGATTATGCACGTCTGTTTATTACTACAATGCAGCAACATACTATATATATTTTATCTCACATATGCATGATTATACTCTACAGATGCAGATGGATACACAACAGTGGTCTACTGATGTGCCCTGTGGCCTTACCTGCATGCTCCTCCTCCATTGTGTGGATAGCACCCACCTCCACAATGCATTCTGCAGGATCTTGTGTTTGCAGGCAGGCAGGTGCCCGAGGCTGGTGAGGAGCTCCTCAGCATGTGTCGTGGGGGGCTGGATGGCATAACCGCCCCCTGTGGCTAGCTGGTCCCTCCTAACCACATCAGCAAGCTGACGGGCATGGCCGAGTAGGTCAGTGCACCAATGTCGGACCTGCTTATAACTGCGGTTACTCAGGCCAACATCGTTTACCCTGTGGACATGATTGTTCCACAGGGTGGTCCTCTCCTGCAGATAATGGGCTGTACATCCAACCAGGGTGTGGTAGTACTGCACCAGGTGTTGTATAATCACCTCATTATCCTGGGGAGTACACCGGCAAGTGCTCCTGTGACATGCTGCCTGAAAGACATAAAGAGGAATAAAAGTCTGAGGAGCTCATACTGAAGGACATAATAGTTGATAATACACATCTCTGCCCCCCCACCATATCTGCAACAACAATCTGAACACATAACTCAACGGGTATGTTTACAGCATGCCTACTGTTAGGACATATATCGTATTGTATAACAATTTGTGCAATGTGTTTGTAGTCATGTTCCATGTTGAAACACTATCATTGGTGGCCTGTTGTGAACAAAGTCACCTGCATGCCATTGTAAGGGCCACTATGATTCCATATATGCATGTGTTCTGTTTGCTATATGACTGCTCCAAATCTGGTGTTTTGTGTTAATGGGTATATCTATGCATGCTGTTAGACATAATCCTAGAATGTGTGGAATATTACTACCCACATATGTTCTATAACTGTGACACAATAGCATGTTTGGAAAGACAGTTCCCAGCAGAACCACCTCTCCCACCTCATCTGGTCATGTTACTAGGCAACATCACATCTGGGACCCACCCCGGGACCTCATCATCTGCTGGTCCTGCACTACCTTCAGGTGAAACCACCTCAGGGGATGGTGTTTGCCTGCTCTGGGAGCACACGCAGACAGGACCCTGTCACCTGAAGTCAGGTTCAGGGTCTGGTGCATAGGGAGCTCCACAGAGACTTGGGGGATGTGCTACACCATCTTGAGGCCCTAAGTACATGATCACAGGGTTCGCATGCTCCTCCTGCTCAGCCCCCAGCCCAGGCACCTTCAGGCCGTGAAGGTGCAGTTGTGACTGCCCATGGGTGGGGAGCTTGGTCCCATTGTTTCCATATGGGAGCTCAGGGGCTTCCACATTCCAAACACCACTCCCCATCCAAGGTGTTTACCCACCACATGTGTCATATACCACCCCTGTATGCTATCATGTCTGTCTTTCAACCCAACCTTCCTCCCCAAATATACCTACTATCCTTCCCCAACATACCAATCCTACCTTCACGAGCAAGGGCAATGTGTTCCCAACATGGATTTCACACCAAACATAACTGTCCATTTTACACCCACTTACTAATATATATATATGTGTGTGTGTGTATATAATTTTTTGAGTTGTATACATATATCTATATATCTATATATCTATATATATATATATATATATATATATATATATATATATATATATATATATATGTGTGTGCGTCTGTGTGTGTGTCTCTATATCTGTAGACATACATGTATACATATATATATATATATATATATATATATATATATATATTATACACACACACATGTATATATATATATATATATATATATATATATATATTTTATACACACACACATGTATATATATATATATATATATATATATATATATATATATATATATATATATATAGGGTGCATTCAAACATCTGGTCCACACTCTCTAACTCTCCTTCCTCCACAGCTGCACTGTTCTGCTTTGCTACAACACAGACAGGTGTCACACGTGGACACAGCCTAGCATTAGGGGGGTATATATAGGGACAGAGTGCATGTAAGTCTATTACACATCTATGGCATGTGTGCATGCTACATTTCATGTTAAGATGTCTGTCCTGCAAGTGGTAGGGTCTGAAAATCATGTGTCTATCATAACCGCATTACTTCCACCACCAGCTATTTTCCACACTAATAAACATGTCTTGAAGTGCAGAACACACACTATGATGGCTTACATCTTGTCATTCAGTGCTGATCTGCACATTTGACAGGTATGGCCCCCTGCCCACAGGGCCAGATGCTATGCCCATAGCAGTTGTTCAGCAGGACATCATTACAACAACTCCTGATGGCACATATAAATCTTCCCACATCATCTATCACATTATTATAGACCAAATACTACATTCAGTTACATGCATATATGTTTCACATACCTGTTGTAGTATTGTCCTCTCTTCTGAGTACACTTTTATTTGTCCCTGATTGTTTTGTAGTTTTAGTTGGTTTAGATAATTTTTTCCTGTTTGTTTGTTTCTCTCTCTCTCTATCTCTCTTTCTCCACTACAGGGATTGAGCTGCTTTGAATAGACTGCAGCATGGATTTTGTAGGTAATGCACATGATCAGGTGATGGCCTCTGCACCAATCAGTGTTCGACACTTGCTACTTGCATGCAGCTAGCTGTGTAGTACTTCCAATTACCACTGTTATGGCAACTCACTAGTATAAATTACTACATCATGTGGGCATTGTCCGTTTACCTTTCCTGTATGGAATACATCCGTCCTGTGTGTGGGCAGCAGTGTTACAGACAGCAGATAGCAATACCTCTTGCAACCTCTTGCAGACACAGTCCAACTACATATTTGTATAAGGTTCCAGACTTACGGACAATGTGAGTAGTGTTGTTATATGCATTGTATACCGCTAGTTTTACAGGGTTTGTATGTACACGCTAGTTTAGCATGGACTGCAGTCTGTATGCATAGCTCTCAACTGTGGGCCTATCCAGATGATGGCCAGAGGATTGGCTGTTATGTTTTATCTGTCAACCACACAGTTCTTGTGTCTGATATATCAGTGGCATTCTGTCTGTTGAGTGCTATCAGTACATGGCTACATCCATGTGTGTTTCTGACTTCATATTCCTGAATAAGGGTATGTTGCAACCAATCCTGTAACACCAGAAACTTTCACAGTATATAACACAATATTGCAAATATGGCCCTGTGTTCCAGCCTCTGTCCTCCACCTATATACAAGGCTTTGTCCATATGTCATGCAGTAAGAGGTTGTTAAGTAGTGGCCTATCATTATATAGTGCTGGCATTCCTGCTATCATTCCAGTGATGCTGTGGAATCCCACAGATATTGTGGGGTAGGGTCCATATATATATGGGCTACAGCTGGACAAAATGTGTGTGACCTTGTACAGTCCAGATGCCAGTGTATGTAACACTGT